>NC_086447.1:250528118-250705618 GCF_028390025.1 Pseudophryne corroboree | reverse complement strand
TCAGTGCAATCTCTGCTACGCCCTGCCTCCCACCCTGCAATCTCTGCTACGCCCTGTCTCCTCTGCAAGTGACCTTTATTATATGGCGGCTGGTCCCTGCTCCAGGACCAGCCACCAGTGGGCTGCTGATGTGAACCAGGTGGCCCGCCCCCTTCATCCACCGAGCCCACTCCATGCTGCCCTAATTTAAACTATGGATTTCCATAGTGCACAGAGGAGCTAAGAATTAAAGACACACCTTACTCAAGGTATGTGGAGTCAGTAAGATGTTGTAATGTTATTGTGGGGAATGGGTCTGTAGTGTAGTTATGTAGTGTAGTATATATGGTATGTAGTGCAGTGTATAGGAACATGTAGTGCAGCGTATAAGGGGTTATAGTGTAGTAATGTAGTACAGTGTATAGGGGAATGTAGTGTTGTGATGTAGTGCAGTGTGGCATATAGGGGGATATTTGTGATGTAGTATAGTGATGTAGTGTAATGATGCAGTGCAGTTACGTCGTGCAATGTATGGGGACAAACGGGGCATGTAGTGGAAGACACTGTTAGGGAGGCCATGTGACAGAAGCTAAGCACATCTGGGACACACAGTGGACACGTGGGGAACACGCTGCTGTGTACCATATGACAGATGCTTAGGGCATTTGGGGCACACGGGGGCAATATAGTCTAATAGTATCCACTTTTTTCTAAATATATGGTAATTTAGTGTGATAATGTGTGTGGTGAGTTTTTTTTTTTTTTGGGGGGGCGCCAAATTGCAGCCTTGCCCCGGGTAACGAAAATCCTAGTTTCGGCCCTGATGTAGGGGGTGTGACCTTATCACAGAGATAGGGTCACACCCCATAAAAATCATGAACAAAGTACTGTTCAAGTGTGGTGACCAGTGCTATGTGCAGAACCAAGGTGGGGTCGCGTTCAGTGCTATTGCTCCCACCGCAGGTAGAGGAGAATTTTGGCACAGTGGCAGCAGGCTTGCTGCTAGCTGTCAAGAAGAGGCAAGGCCCGGCTCCAGTAATTAGTACCCGTTCCTCTTACCCCCTCTCGGCACCACTGCCTATGACTTCAACAATACAGAGGTTTTTTTATAACAGAATTTTCACAAATAAAATACACTTTTCTGTAATAACTGAAACGCCACTTCAGGGGTGATCTACATTACTTGTGCAGTTCACGGCAGGATAAACCCTTTCCTGTTTTTTTAACTGTGAGACTGATTTTCTGTCTCCGTGTGTACCTGTGAAGGTTTTTACATAAACAGTGAGTGTGCTGTGTAATTACTTTATTCTTCCTGTATTGCATTCTCTTTCAGTTATTTTTATGACATTTCCTGCATTCTTTATCTTTAAACCAACAGTGGCTGGTGTCCTGTGAGGCCTGTCCACAACAGTGGCTGGTGTCCCGTGAGGCCTGTCCACAACAGTGGCTGGTGTCCCGTGAGGCCTGTCCACAACAGTGGCTGGTGTCCTGTGAGGCCTGTCCACAAGAGTGGCTGTCTTGTGAGGCCTGTCCACAACAGTGGCTGGTGTCCTGTGAGGCCTGTCCACAACAGTGGCTGATCTCCTGTGAGGCCTGTCCACAACAGTGGCTGGTGTCCTGTGAGGCCTATCCGCAACAGTGGCTGGTGTCCTGTGAGGCCTGTCCACAACAGTGGCCGGTGTCCCGTGAGGCCTGTCCACAACAGTAGCTGGTGTCCTGTGAGGCCTGTCCACAACAGTGGCTGGTGTCCTGTGAGGCCTATCCACAACAGTGGCTGGTGTTCCGTGAGGCCTGTCCACAACAGTGGCTGGTGTTCCGTGAGGCCTGTCCACAACAGTGGCTGGTGTCCCGTGAGGACTGTCCACAACAGTGTCTGGTGTCCCGTGAGGCCTGTCCACAACAGTGGCTGGTGTCTTGTGAGGCCTGTCCACAACAGTGGCTGGTGTCCTGTTAGACCTGTCCACAACAGTGGCTGGTGCATACCCTCCAACTGTACCTTTTTGGCCGGTACAGTACCGTTTTTTTACGCCCCCTTTACCTGTGGCCACGCCCCTTTTCCTAATTTGTACCGGTTTTCGAGGGTACAATGGCCCTCATTCCGAGTTGATCGGTTGCAAGGCGAATTTAGCAGAGTTACACACGCTAAGCCTACGCCTACTGGGAGTGTATCTTAGCTTCTTAAAATTGCGACCGATGTATTCGCAATATTGCGATTACAAACTACTTAGCAGTTTCAGAGTAGCTTCAGACTTACTCTGCCTGTGCGATCAGTTCAGTGCTTGTCGTTCCTGGTTTGACGTCACAAACACACCCAGCGTTCGCCCAGACACTCCTCCGTTTCTCCAGCCACTCCTGCGTTTTTTCCGGAAACGGTAGCGTTTTCATCCACACGCCCCTAAAACGCCGTGTTTCCGCCCAGTAACACCCATTTCCTGTCAATCACATTACGATCGCCGGAGCGATGAAAAAGCCGTGAGTAAAAATACTATCTTCATTGTTAAATTACTTGGCGCAGTCGCAGTGCGAATATTGCGCATGCGTACTAAGCGGATTTTCGATGCGATGAAAAATACCGACCGATCAACTCGGAATGAGGGCCAATGTTGGAGGGTATGCTGGTGTCTTATCCATATAAAAAAAACATTAAAAGATCATTCTTTGTTTAAAAAAAGGTTTGTGTGTCATATATTCAAGTACTTTTTGTTGCAACTTTTAGGCATCCTTTACTGCTCTCAACAATGAACATGCATTCGTCACTGCACAAGCCAATGTTAACTGGTTCAGGTAGTAAGCTCTTTTTAATACTTTCATTGTGCATAGCACACACCATCCTGTCTCTTATTTCAACTGAGTGACCCAATCCAAACTGACAGTATTCAGATAACCGTCTCTGCTTTACCATACACATTCGAGTCACATTATTATGACCACCTCCTACAAGTCGTCAGCGAATAGCCCATGAAGTACAGATAGATCCACGGTTATCTTGGCTACTTTGCAGCGCCTAGGCACACCATGGTTTATTTACATAAACCCTTCATCTATTGTTCTCAGCTGCAATACAATTCAGAGAACAATACAGCAGGGGGTTAAGTCATTACAGCAGGGGATTAAGTCCGACTGCCCAGTCTCAGTTCATCATATTAAAAGCCAAGATAAACATGGACCCATCTGTATGTCGCGATAGGCACGTATATCACTCGTTGCTTACATGGATAAAAGGGGCGATTTTTCAGAGTTGCAAAAAGGGTTATAGTTACATAGTTAGTTAGTGAGGTTGAAAATGCCCATTGAGTTCAACCTGTGATCCGTATTAAGCAGTGTATATTATTATGCACTAGTGATGTGCACCGGACATTTTTCGGGTTTTGTGTTTTGGTTTTGGATTCGGTTCCGCGGCTGTGTTTTGGATTCGGACGCGTTTTGGCAAAACCTCCCTGAAAATTTTTTGTCGGATTCGGGTGTGTTTTGGATTCGGGTGTTTTTTTCAGAAACCCCTCAAAAACAGCTTAAATCATAGAATTTGGGGGTAATTTTGATCCTATAGTATTATTAACCTCAATAACCACAATTTCCACTCATTTCCAGTCTATTCTGAACACTGAACACCTCACAATACTATTTTTAGTCCTAAAATTTGCACAGAGGTCGCTGGATGACTAAGCAAAGTGACCCAAGAGGATGGCACAAACACCTGGCCCATCTAGGAGTGGCACTGCAGTGTCAGACAGGATGGCACTTAAAAAAATTGGCCCCAAACAGCACATGATGCAAAGAAAAGAGAAAAAGAGGTGCACTGTAGTCGCTGGATGCAGAGCCGGCCCAAACCAATATGATGCCCTAGGCAAGATTTTGGCTGGTGCCCCCTAGCACCACCGCTAGTTCCGCCTCTGACCCTGTGCCCCTTTCCCAGCACCATCACCCCCCCCCCCCCAACCATAGCAGTCCTTTTTTTGTTTTCCTACCCCCTGTAATTTAAATAAGAACAGTGTGCACTTTCGGCGCACAGCCCAAAAAAAAGGTATGTGTTTTTGCTGGCAAGGGGCATGGCCACGCAATAGTACACCCAATTCAAATTATGCCTCACAGTACTGCAATTTATCATATGATAGTGTCCCTTATTCACATTACATCACACAGTAGTACCAATTTACCTTATAAACGTTTTTCCTCACAGAAGAGCCCCTTATTCACATAGCATCATACTGAATTACTCCTTATTCACATTACACCACATCATATTGCTCTTTATTCTCATTACACCACACCATATTGCTCCTTATTCACATTACACCACACCATATTGCTCTTTATTCACATATCAACATGTGCTGTTTGGGGACTATTTTTTTGAAGTGCCATCCTGTCTGACACTGCAGTGCCACTCCTAGATGGGCCAGGTGTTTGTGTCGGCCACTTGGGTCGCTTAGCTTAGTCACACAGCTACCTCATTGCGCCTCTATTTTTCTTTGCATCATGTGATGTTTGGGGACTATTTTTTTGAAGTGCCATCCTGTCTGACACTGCAGTGCCACTCCTAGATGGGCCAGGTGTTTGTGTCGGCCACTTGGGTTGCTTAGCTTAGTCACACAGCTACCTCATTGCGCCTCTTTTTTTCTTTGCATCATGTGCTGTTTGGGGACTATTTTTTTGAAGTGCCATCCTGTCTGACACTGCAGTGCCACTCCTAGATGGACCAGGTGTTTGTGTCGGCCACTTGGGTCGCTTAGCTTAGTCACACAGCGACCTTGGTGCACCTCTTTTTTTCTTTGCATCATGTGCTATTTGGGGACTATTTTTTTAAAGTGCCATCCTGTCCGACACTGCAGTGCCACTCCTAGATGGGCCAGGTGTTTGTATCGGCCACTTGGGTCGCTTAGCTTAGTCACATAGCTACCTCATTGCACCTCTTTTTTTCTTTGCATCATGTGGTGTTTGGGGACTATTTTTTTAATCTGCCATCCTGTCTGACACTGCAGTGACACTCCTAGATGGGCCAGGTGTTTGTGTCGGCCACTTGGATCGCTTAGCTTAGTCATCCAGCGACCTCGGTGCAAATTTTAGGAGTAAAAATAATATTGTGAGGTGTGAGGTGTTCAGAATAGACTGGAAATGAGTGGAAATTATGGTTATTGAGGTTAATAATACTATGGGATCAAAATGACCCGCAAATTCTATGATTTAAGCTGTTTTTGAGGGTTTTTTGTAAAAAAAACACCCGAATCCAAAACACACCCGAATCCGACAAAAATTTTTCAGGGAGGTTTTGCCAAAACGCGTCCGAATCCAAAACACGGCCGCGGAACCGAATCCAAAACCAAAACACAAAACCCGAAAAATTTCCGGTGCACATCACTAGATAATAGTAATAATAATAATATAGGGTGTATAATCCCCAGGTGTATCTCACACATCACACAGTACAGTATATAGGGTGTATAATCCCCAGGTGTATCTCACACATCGCTCAGTACAGATTACAGGATGTATAATCACCAGGTGTATAACACACGTCGCACAGTACAGTATAAATACTGGTCACAACAATGCAGCAGATATTGAGCACTGATCAGGATACTAGAAGTGACACAGAGCTGCAAGATACAGCAATGGCCTACTGTACTGTACTGTACTATATATGTATACTGCTGGTCACCAAACTGCTGCACTGTCCTACTATATACTGCTCACAATAATGCAGCACAGATATGGAATGGATACTTGCAGTGACACAGAGCTGCAAGATACTACAGCAATGGCCTAATGTACTGTACAACTATATACTGCTGGTCACCAAAATGCTGCACTGTAATACTATATATAATGCTCACAAAAATGCAGCACAGATATGGAATGAATACTTGCAGTGACACAGAGCTGCAAGATACTACAGCAATGGCCTAATGTACTGTACAACTATATACTGTTGGTCACCAAAATGCTGCACTGTAATACTATATATACTGCTCACAAAAATGCAGCACAGATATGGAATGGATACTTGCAGTGACACAGAGCTGCAAGATACTACAGCAATGGCCTAATCATGTACTGTACAACTATATACTGTTGGTCACCAAAATGAAGCACACTGAGCACAGATATGGAGCTTTTCAGGCAGAGAACATATATATTTTCAGCACACTGAGCACAGATATTTGCAGCACACTGAGCACAGATTACGGAGCTTTTCAGGGAGAGAACGCAGCCACGTCCTCTCCGTTCAATCTCCAATGCACGAGTGAAAATGGCGGCGACGCACGGCTCATTATATAGAATACGAATCTCGCGAGAATCCGACAGCGGGATGATGACGTTCAGGCGCGTTCCAGTTAACTGAGCAAGGCGGGAAGATCCGAGGCTGCCTCGGAACCGTGTAAAATAGGTGAAGTTCGGGGGGGTTCGGATCTCGAGGAACCGAACCCGCTCTGCACCAGCCAAAATAATGGTTTCGTACCTACTGACAACTATATTTCGTATCACTCCCATATACATAATGTCAATATATTAAATGCTATAGCCTTGGATGCCTTTTTCAGCTAGAAAACTGTCCAGTCCATTTTTAAATGCATTTAAAGAGTCCACCATTCTTATCTTCTCCGGCAGGGAGTTCCAAATCCTTATTGTCCTTATGGTGAAGAAACCTTTCTTACTTTGTGTATGGCATTTTCTCTCCTCTAGTCTCAGTGAGTGCCCACATGTCCTATACAGAGTTTTATTAATAAACAAATCCCCTGCTAACTCTTTGTATTGACCCTTTACATATTTGAAGATATTAATAATGTCTCCTCTTTTCAAGGGAATACGAATTTAACCTATTAAGTCTTTCCTCATACTCCAGTGTCTCTAACCCTTTAATCAGTTTAGTAGCGCGCCTTTGAACTCTGTCAAGCTCCCCGATATCTTTTTTATAATATGGTGCCCAAAATTGAACACAATACTCCAGATGCGGACATACCAATGATTTATACCTAGGCAGGATTACATCTGCGTCCCTTGACTCAATACCCCGTTTTATGCACGCAAGGACTTTACTTGCCTTCTCTGCTGCATTTCGACATTGCGTACTGTTATTAAGCCTATTATCTATGAGCACCTCCAAATCTTTTTCCACCACAGTTACCCCTAGATTTTCCCCATTTAGAGTGTAGGATGCAAATTTGTTTCTAATCCCAAAGTGCATAACTTTACATTTTTCAATATTGAATCTCATTCTCCATTTAGACGCCCAGGTTTCAAGTTTAAGTAAGTCATTCTGTAAAGACTCCACATAGATTTCTGAATTACCTTACACAGTTTAGTATCATCTGCAAAGATTGACACTGTGCTTCCTAGGCCCATTCCTAGATCATTAATAAATATATTTATTAACAGTAGCGGGCCAATTACGGACCCTTATGGTATTCCGCTGACTACTGGTGCCCAGCTGGAGAACATCCCATTAACCATTACTCGTTGTACCCTGTTAACCAGCCAATTTCCTATCCATGTACAAATAGTATTTCCTAGTCCAAGTTCCCTTAATTTGTTGATCAGTCTCCTGTGAGGAACTGTATCGAAGGCTTTTGCAAAATCTAAAAAGACCACATCCACTGCTTTACCCTGGTCGAGATTATCGCTCACTTCATCGTAGAAGCTAATTAAGTTAGTTTGACACGATCTGTCCCTCACAAACCCATACTAACTATTGCTAATAAACTTAGAATTACGCAGATAATCATCTATGCTATCCCTCAAAATTCCTTCCAATATTTTACCCACTATAGAGGTTATCAGTAGCGGCTCTTGCCACGGGCAAGCAGGATTTTTGCCTGGGGCACCGCTGTCCCGAGGGCGCTGCTGCCATGGCAAGAGCCGCTACTACTAACTAGGGTGGTGGTGGTTAGGAAAGATCCTCTCTGCGAAGGGAAACTAGATGCGCAGTGAGGTAGCTAGTTTTTTTTCGCGGAGAGGACCTTTCCCCGCGACGTCATCATGCACCGCACAGCATTGTGGGAGCGGACGGAGATGGAGGACAGCAGTAGTCTGGAAGCAGGAGCTGGACAAAACTAATTGGGGCACAACTACTGAGGGTGCAGTACTGGGGGCAAAACTATTGGAGGCACAACTACTGGGGGCACAGCTGCAGGGGGACAACAGCTACTGGGGGCACAACTCTACAGGAGGCAAAACTGTGACCACACTCCCTTCCCAATGAAGCCACACCCCTATTTTTGATGCATGCCTGCAGTGAGCATTAACCCTATTTGACCTTTTGGGGTGGGGGGGGAGCCACAGGAAACTTTCGCCCTGGGCGCCACAAGGTCTAGAACCGGCCCTGGAGGTTATACTAACTGGTCGATAGTTCCCATGATGATTTTTAGATCCTTTTTAAATAATGACACTACCTCAGCTATACGCCAATCCCTCGGTACCATACCTGATCTAATTGAACTATAGAAAATCAAGTATAACGGTTTTGCTAGCTGAGCCCTAAGCTCCATAATAACCCTCGGGTGAAAGCCATTTGGGCCCGATGATTTATTAATCTTTATGTTGCTTAGTCTCTCCAGGACTAATTCCTCACTTAAACAAGTATCTAGCCATGAATCATTATTGTCTCTGTCGTTATGCACTACTGTCACCGTCTGATCCTCCCTGGTGAATACTGATGAAAAAAAATTGTTCAGTATATCCGCTTTTTATTTTGTCATCGTTTATCAAGGCTCCCAGTTCATCTTTTAATTGGACCTACATTCTCCTTTTTTAACCTTTTACTGTTTATGTATTTATAAAACTTTTTAGGATAGACTTAACTCTCTATAGCTATTTGCTTTTCATTTACAATTTTAGCTGCTCTAATTACCTTTTTGCATCTTTTATTGCATTCCTTGTAATACTGGAATACCTCCTCCCCTCCAATTGAGTTAATTACTTTGAAAGCACGCCTCTTATTAGCCATTTATTTTTTGACCTCCTCATTAAGCCACATTGGTTTGTGTTAGTACTCCTGCGTTTATTGCCAATGGGAATGAATTTGTGAATATTGCTAACAAGCAACCCTTTTAAAGCATCCCACATTTCTGAAGTGTCCTTACCCTGAAACAAAACTTCCCAGTCAATGTTGTTTAGTGTCTGCCTCAGCATATTGAAGTTAGCTTTTCTAAAGTTTAATTTTTTGGTTGATCCCTTATAGCTTTGTTTTTTTAAACTAATGTCGAATGAGATCATACAGTGGTCACTGTTTCCCAAGGTCTCCCCAACTGTAATGTTTGATATAATGTCCACATTATTGGTAATAACTAGGTCCAGAATATTATTACTTCTGGTTGGGTCCTCAACTAATTGAGACAAGTACTGATCCTTTAATGTGTTTAGAAACCTGCTGCTCCTAGCTTTTACACACGAATCGTTACTCCAATTTATATCAGGATAGTTGAAGTCCCCTATCAATAGGATGTCCCCCATTCCCGCAGCTTTTTCAATTTGCTGCCTTGTCATGTATGCTAATATCCGGTTGTTCTGTCCAGCAGCCCGTGGCACCTTGTCTCCTACTCCCAAAGTTCACAGCTTCACCTCCTGCCAAAAAAGAGATGATTATCGACTTTTGGGCCAGTGCTGGCAGTATTTCTGAAACAGCACAGTCTGAAGGTGTATCGTGACTGGCCAAATAGCACCATTGCGAATAGCTGACGTGGAAACTGCAGAGCACCAGGTGCCAATAACGTGAGAGGTGACTGTCGACTACAAAGGTGTGTGAGGACCGACCGACACGCTACAGTGGAGCAGCTCACCGTCAAAAGGAACCTGGGGGCTATCAGGTTATAAATAACCCTATTACACTCAGAAGCACCAACAGCTTATTTTCGAAATTAACATTATTTAGATTACAATAAAGTTCCACTTTCTGTATATGTGGCCCAATGTTCTATAGTGTTATCGAAGCCAAAGTATCCTAGTATTTACTATTTTTATGAAATTTTAATTGTTTGGTAGGAAGCTTAACCACATACACTTTAGACTTGAGTAATGGTTACTTTCACTCATGTGACCTAACTGCACTCTAGATAGGTATGACCAGAGCCGAAACTAGGGAGGGGCTAGGGGGGCATGTGACCCGGGCGCAGGATTGGATAGGGCGCTGGGATCAGCTGCATCTGACACAGCAGAGAATCTAGTGAAGAAAAATGGGATTTGTAGTCATGTGTGCTACTGCTTACACTTTATGCAGTAGCATAGAGACTACAAATCCCATGAGGCATTGCACCCTGCAGAAAGATGGCCGCCGCTGCTGGAGCTAGGGAGTCAGGGTGACGTCTAGTTTCCCTTCCTCAGCGGCAAGCCGAAAAAGTATACCAGCCGCCCGCCCGCCCTAGCTATGAATGTGGTCACACACACACACACACACACACACACACACACACACACACACACACACACACACACACACACACACACACACACACACTCACTCACTGTGACTGGTGGTAACCCCTGCAGCTCATTTAAACTAGTTTACTTAAGCTTATATACAGTATATTGCCCTAATCTATAATGCTGAGTCTGCTCATCTTCACCACTGTGATAGCTACAAATTTTATATATATATATATATATATATATACGTTCGTTACGGCGGCACTCCAAGAGGACTTTCACTCAATCAGGAATAAAGAGACAAACGCCCCTGTCCAATGAACATTGGACAGGGGCGTTTGTCTCTTTATTCCTGATTGAGTGAAAGTCCTCTTGGAGTGCCGCCGTAACGAACGTGTATCTATATGCTTGAAGGGCTGGAGGGCACCAGAGACAATATCAAATAAGGTGGAGTGCCGGTAACGAACTGCTATATATATATATATGGGCGTGTGTATGTGGCTGTGTACATATATACACACGTGGGGTGGGGTGGGGGGGTGCTAAATTTCTGTCTTGCCCCGGGTGCCGTTAGTCCTAGTTTTGGCCCTGGTATGACATGCCTTACATTGGCTTCCAAGTTACAAAAATACTGCAGACCTCCTGGCATTATCTTCATGCAGTGATGATTGCAGTTTTACCCCACTCGTTATCGCATACACAGTTCTGAATAATACACTGACTGTATTATGGGGTAGGTTGGGTGATGGGACAAAGTCATATCAATGCTGCAGATGGGAAATTTTCTATATTATTCGGACATCTCAGTTATATATTACATTAATGCTCTTGGGAGGTATCGGGTCATGGCTACAAAAACACAGGCGTGCCAGCACCATTTTCTGGGAGTGTTTTAGTAAGCCACTGCAAAGTCAATTGCAGTTGGACTGGCCCCAGCATTGTAGTTGAGACAGACTATAGGATTGCTTGGAAGCTCATTGTTCCCAATGCTGCATTTTCTGTACATAGGCGGGAGATGTGAGATGCTGGCGGAGGGCGTCTGTATACACAAGATAGCAGCTGAGTCATTAGCATATTTTTACACGTCCACTGTGTCTGAAATCACGGTTGTGAACGTAACTACATGCACCTCTGAACCAAGCCCTCAAACTAAATGTACCTTCAGTTGTCATAGTTAAATGATTGCGGCGTAAGGCACATAGGGACAGATGTATTAACCTGGAGACGGCATAAGGAAGTGATAAACCAGTGAGAAGTGTAAGGTGATAAATGCACCAGCCAATCAGCTCCAATATGTAAATTAACAGGAGCTAATTGGCTGGTGCATTTAACACCTTGCACTTATCACTGGTTTATCACTTCCTTATGCCGTCTCCAGGCTTAATACATCTGCCTCAGTGGGCTTTATTTACAAAGTTGAGGCTTTTGGAATCTTGTGCTTTCCGGCAGGTTGGAGGTGAAAATGTAAAACGACACTAGCAGTCAGTGTAAAGCTGCCGTTTTGTAAATAGAGTCCTCGAAGTCCACTAGTTACAGCAGTGTTGTCAAAATAACACATGTGAATTCCGAGTTCCTACTCTATACCACGTGTCAGCTTGTGCCCTGTCTAAAGGAAACAGTTACATTCAGCAGAAGAGGCTTGTGTAAGACCATACCTCCTACTTACCTACTTTTACAGTCCCCTTTATGGGAGAAGTCCTTGGAGGAGATGCTGCTGGTTACTTCGGGGGATGGGCTGTCACATCATTAAGACCCACCCCCAACACGGGAAAACAAAACGATTCACAGGTCCTCGGACAGGGTGTGGGGCTTAATGATGCAAATTACAATTACGCCCCACCTCCTCCATACAGCGCCCGCGGTTATGGTGCTTTTCCCCCACTAGGAAACAGGTGGGATGCGTGAGGGGTGCCTACTCTGCCAGTAGTTCGGGGGTCTCCCACAACTTCTGACAGAGTAGGCAATACCTATCACTTTCAGATGCTTTGCTATTTAAACAACCATTTTATTCACATTATTAGCAATACCACATCCTGTACTTTGCATATACAGGGGCTAGACAAAACTATGGAAACAACACGCTGATGGCATGCATAAACTAGATGCATGTTTTTGATGTCAAAACCGGACGTTATGCCACAGTAGTTTGTGTTTCCCGTATGAGGGGAAACCTGGTGAGGTTGGAGGTCTCAGTTGTTCAGTCGACATTGTACTGTGCAGGCATTAGTGAATAACGTTTAAGATCACAGACTGTCAGAGAGGGCAAAGTGATGGTGCCCACCTAGTGGGTGTTTTGTGTGACCGCAGTAGCCAGTTTATCGCGGAGGAACTGTATCAAAGGTAATGATGGCATGTAGCGTTTCTGGAAAAAAATCAGCAGCTAAACACAAGTGTGGACGAAAATGTAAACTGAGTGCCAGAGAATGAAGGGCATTGGGGATGATTGTGGCCAAGAATAAGAAGACAACCGCTGCAAAGGTGACTGCTTAGCTGAATTCCCGTGTTGTACTCCACATCAGTGGCGTAAGTTCGTCACAGTCGCCCGGAGGCAAGATAAATATTGGTGTCCCCCTTTCTCTATCGTCCTAAGTGGATGCTGGGGTTCCTGAAAGGACCATGGGGAATAGCGGCTCCGCAGGAGACAGGGCACAAAAGTAAAGCTTTTACAGGTCAGGTGGTGTGTACTGGCTCCTCCCCCTATGACCCTCCTCCAGTTAGATTTTTGTGCCCGGCCGAGAAGGGTGCAATTCTAGGTGGCTCTCATAAAGAGCTGCTTAGAGAGTTTAGCTTAGGTTTTTTATTTTACAGTGATTCCTGCTGGCAACAGGATCACTGCAACGAGGGACAGAGGGGAGAAGAAGTGAACTCACCTGCGTGCAGGATGGATTGGCTTCTTGGCTACTGGACATGAAGCTCCAGAGGGACGATCACAGGTACAGCCTGGATGGTCACCGGAGCCACGCCGCCGGCCCCCTCACAGATGCTGAAGCAAGAAGAGGTCCAGAATCGGCGGCTGAAGACTCCTGCAGTCTTCTTAAGGTAGCGCACAGCACTGCAGCTGTGCGCCATTTTCCTCTCAGCACACTTCACACGGCAGTCACTGAGGGTGCAGGGCGCTGGGGGGGGGGGCGCCCTGGGAGGCAAATGAAAACCTTTAAAAAGGCTAAAAATACCTCACATATAGCCCCAGAGGCTATATGGAGATATTTACCCCTGCCTAAATGTACTAAATAGCGGGAGACGAGCCCGCCGGAAAAGGGGCGGGGCCTATCTCCTCAGCACACGGCGCCATTTTCTGTCACAGCTCCGCTGGTCAGGAAGGCTCCCAGGTCTCTCCCCTGCACTGCACTACAGAAACAGGGTATAACAGAGAGGGGGGGCAAAATAAATGGCAATATATTAATATAAAAGTAGCTATAAGGGAGCACTTAATCATAAGGCTATCCCTGTCATATATAGCGCTTTTTGGTGTGTGCTGGCAGACTCTCCCTCTGTCTCCCCAAAGGGCTAGTGGGTCCTGTCTTCGTATAGAGCATTCCCTGTGTGTCTGCTGTGTGTCGGTACGTGTGTGTCGACATGTATGAGGACGTTATTGGTGTGGAGGCGGAGCAATTGCCAAATATGAGGATGTCACCTTCTAGGGGGTCGACACCAGAATGGATGCCTTTATTTGTGGAATTACGGGATAGCGTCAACTCGCTTAAGCAGTCGTTTGCCGACATGAGGCGGCCGGACACTCAATTAGTGCCTGTCCAGGCGCCTCAAACACCGTCAGGGGCTGTAAAACGCCCCTTGCCTCAGTCGGTCGACACAGACCCAGACACAGGCACTGATTCCGGTGGTGAAGGTGACGAATCAACCGTATTTTCCAGTAGGGCCACACGTTATATGATTTTGGCAATAAAGGAGATGTTACATTTAGCTGATACTACAGGTACCACTAAACAGGGTATTATGTGGGGTGTGAAAAAACTACCAGTAGTTTTTACCGAATCAGAAGAATTAAATGACGTGTGTGATGAAGCGTGGGGTGCCCCGATAAAAAACTGCTAATTTCAAAGAAGTTATTGGCTTTATACCCTTTCCCGCCAGAGGTTAGGGAGCGCTGGGAAACACCTCCTAGGGTGGACAAAGCGCTAACACGCTTATCAAAACAAGTGGCGTTACCCTCTCCTGAGACGGCCGCACTTAAAGATCCATCAGATAGGAGGATGGAAAATATCCAAAAAGGTATATACACACATGCAGGTGTTATACTACGACCAGCTATTGCGACTGCCTGGATGTGCAGTGCTGGGGTAGTTTGGTCAGAGTCCCTGATCGAAAATATTGATACCCTGGACAGGGACAATATTTTACTGTCGTTAGAACAAATAAAGGATGCATTTCTTTATATGCGTGATGCACAGAGAGATATCTGCACACTGGCATCACGGGTAAGTGCTATGTCCATTTCGGCCAGAAGAGCTTTATGGACACGACAGTGGACAGGCGATGCGTAGAGGAGTTATTTGGCGTCGGTCTATCGGATTTGGTGGCCACGGCTACGGCCGGGAAATCCACCTTTCTACCTCAAGTCACTCCCCAACAGAAAAAGGCACCGACCTTTCAACCGCAGCCCTTTCGTTCCTTTAAAAATAAGAGAGCAAAGGGCTATTCATATCTGCCACGAGGCAGAGGACGAGGGAAGAGACAGCAACAGGCAGCTCCTTCCCAGGAACAGAAGCCCTCCCCGGCTTCTACAAAAGCCTCAGCATGACGCTGGGGCTTCGCAAGCGGACTCGGGGGCGGTAGGCGGTCGTCTCAAGAATTACAGCGCGCAGTGGGCTCACTCGCAGGTAAATCCCTGGATCCTGTAGATAATATCTCAGGGGTACAGGTTGAAATTAGAGACAGAGCCACCTCGCCGTTTCCTGAAGTCTGCTTTACCAACGTCCCCCTCAGAAAGGGAGACGGTTTTGGAAGCCATTCACAAGCTGTATTCTCAGCAGGTGATAGTCAAGGTACCTCTTCTACAACAAGGGAAGGGGTATTATTCCACTCTTTTTGTGGTACCGAAGCCGGATGGCTCGGTAAGGCCTATTCTAAATCTGAAGTCCTTGAACCTGTACATAAAGAAGTTCAAGTTCAAGATGGAGTCACTCAGAGCAGTGATAGCGAACCTGGAAGAAGGGGACTTTATGGTATCCTTGGACATCAAGGATGCGTATCTCCACGTACCAATTACCCCTCACACCAGGGGTACCTCAGGTTCGTTGTACAAAACTGTCACTATCAGTTTCAGACGCTGCCGTTTGGGTTGTCCACGGCACCTCGGGTCTTTACAAAGGTAATGGCCGAGATAATATTTCTTCTTCGAAGAAAAGGCGTATTAATTATCCCATGCTTGGACGATCTCCTAATAAGGGCAAGGTCCAGAGAACAGCTAGAGATGGGTTTAGCACTATCTCAAGAGGTGCTAAAGCAGCACGGATGGATTCTGAATATTCCAAAATCCCAATTAATGCCGACAACTCGTCTGCTGTTCCTGGGGATGATTCTGGACACAGTTCAGAAAAAGGTTTTTCTTCCCGAAGAAAAAGCCAAGGAGTTATCTGACCTGGTCAGGAACCTCCTAAAACCAGGAAAGGTGTCTGTACATCAATGCACAAGAGTCCTGGGAAAAAATGGTAGCTTCTTACGAAGCAATCCCTTTCGGCAGATTCCATGCAAAGGGATCTGTTGGACAAATGGTCAGGGTCGCATCTTCAGATGCACCTGCGGATAACCCTGTCGCCGAGGACAAGGGTATCCCTTCTGTGGTGGTTGCAGGAGGCTCATCTATTGGAGGGCCGCAGATTCGGCATGCAGGATTGGATCCTGGTGACCACGGATGCCAGCCTGAGAGGCTGGGGAGCAGTCACACAGGGAAGAAATTTCCAGGGAGTGTGGTCGAGCCTGAAAAAGTCTCTTCACATAAGCATTCTGGAACTAAGAGCAATCTACAATGCTCTAAGCCAGGCGGAACCTCTGCTTCAAGGAAGACCGGTGTTGATCCAGTCGGACAACATCACGGCAGTCGCCCATGTAAACAGACAGGGCGGCACAAGAAGCAGGAGGGCAATGGCAGAAGCTGCCAGGATCCTTCGCTGGGCGGAGAATCACGTGATAGCACTGTCAGCAGTATTCATCCCGGGCGTGGACAACTGGGAAGCAGACTTCCTCAGCAGACACGACCTTCACCCGGGAGAGTGGGGACTTCATCCAGAAGTTTTCCACATGCTATTAAACCGTTGGGTAAAACCAATGGTGGACATGATGGCGTCTCGCCTCAACAAAACACTGGACAGGTATTGCGCCAGGTCAAGAGATCCGCAGGCAATAGCTGTGGACGCGCTGGTAACACCTTGGGTGTACCAGTCGGTATATGTGTTTCCTCCTCTGCCTCTCATACCAAAGGTATTGAGGATTATACGGCAAAGAGGAGTAAGACTAGTGGCTCCGGATTGGCCAAGAAGGACTTGGTACCCGGAACTTCAAGAGATGGTCACGGACGATCCGTGGCCTCTACTTCTGAGAAGGGACCTGCTTCAGCAGGGTACTTGTTTTTTTTTTCAAGACTTACCGCGGCTGCGTTTGACGGCATGGCGTTTGAATGCCAGATCCTAAAAGGAAAAGGCATTCCAGAAGAAGTCATTCCTACCTTGATAAAGGCAAGGAAGGAAGTCACCGCGAAGCATTATCGCCGTATTTGGCGAAAATATGTTGCGTGGTGCGAGCAGCGGAGTGCTCCGAGGGAGGAATTTCAACTGGGTCGTTTTCCTACATTTCCTGCAATCAGGATTGTCTATGGGTCTCAAATTGGGATCTATTAAGGTTCAAATTTCGGCCCTATCAATATTCTTCCAAAAAGAATTGGCCTCAGTCCCTGAGGTCCAGATTTTTATCAAAGGAGTACTGCATATACAGCCTCCTGTGGTGCCTAAGGTGGCACCGTGGGATCTAAATGTAGTTTTAGATTTCCTCAAATCCAATTGGTTTGAACCACTAAAGAATGTGGATTTGAAATATCTCACATGGAAAGTGACTATGTTACTGGCCCTGGCTTCGGCCGGGAGAGTATCTGAACTGGCGGCTTTGTTTTATAAAAGCCCTTATTTAATTTTCCATTCGACATAGGGCAGAGCTGCGGACGCGTCCGCATTTTCTCCCTAAGGTGGTATCAGCGTTTCACCTGAACCAGCCTATTGTAGTGCCTGCGGCTACAGACGACTTGAAGGACTCCAAGTTGTTGGACGTTGTCAGAGCCTTAAAAATATACATTTAAAGGACGGCTGGAGTCAGAAAATCTGACTCGCTGTTTATACTGTATGCACCCACCAAGTTGGGTGCACCTGCTTCTAAGCAGTCGATTGCTCGTTGGATTTGTAACAAAATTCAACTTGTACATTCTGTGGCAGGCCTGCCACAGCCTAAATCTGTTAAGGCCCATTCCGCAAGGAAGGTGGGCTCATCTTGGGCGGCTGCCCGAGGGGTCTCGGCATTACAACTCTGCCGAGCAGCTACGTGGTCAGGGGAGAACACGTTTGTAAATTTTTACAAATTTGATACCCTGGCAAAGGAGGACCTGGAGTTCTCTCATTCGGTGCTGCAGAGTCATCCGCACTCTCCCGCCCGTTTGGGAGCTTTGGTATAATCCCCATGGTCCTTTCAGGAACCCCAGCATCCACTTAGGACGATAGAGAAAATAAGAATTTACTTACCGATAATTCTATTTCTCGGAGTCCGTAGTGGATGCTGGGCGCCCATCCCAAGTGCGGATTATCTGCAATACTTGTACATAGTTATTGTTAACTAATTCGGGTTATTGTTTAGGAAGCCATCTTTCAGAGGCTCCTCTGTTATCATACTGTTAACTGGGTTTAGATCACAAGTTGTACGGTGTGATTGGTGTGGCTGGTATGAGTCTTACCCGGGATTCAAAATCCTCCCTTATTGTGTACGCTCGTCCGGGCACAGTACCTAACTGGAGTCTGGAGGAGGGTCATAGGGGGAGGAGCCAGTACACACCACCTGACCTGTAAAAGCTTTACTTTTGTGCCCTGTCTCCTGCGGAGCCGCTATTCCCCATGGTCCTTTCAGGAACCCCAGCATCCACTACGGACTCCGAGAAATAGAATTATCGGTAAGTAAATTCTTATTATTTCCTATATTAAGATAAATATATGTATGTATGTGTGCGTGTATATGTGTGTGTGTGTGTGTGTGTGTGTATGTGTGTGTGTGTGTGTGTGTGTGTGTATGTATGGAGTGTTCTGAAATTTTTTTTAAATACTGTATTTATACATTTAATTGTCTTTTATTTTAAAACACATTTTTTAGCAGTCATACCCAGGATTAGAACCCATGACCTGTTACACTAACAGCAGACACTTTACTGATGGAGTTATTTGCTCCTGTAGAGGAAGCATGACAATTCTAACTATATGAAGTTACGTGTTATTGTCAGAGAAGTATCTTCATATAGTTAGAATTCTCATATTTCCTATACAGGAGCAAACAGCTTCATCAGTAAGGTGTTTGCTTCCAGTGTAATAGGTTGTGGTTTCTAATCCTGGGTATGACACTTGTAAAATGTATATATTCAGTATAATAAAGTGGGTGTGATTTGTAAGGTGCAGGGACCAGTGAGGAAGTCGGCCACAGAAAAGACAGCGGCAGCTATCAATTAACTTAATTCAATGGTGTCACAGAATGTGAGGAGAGGTGCCCCCCTTCAGAGCAGGAGCCCGGCGGCATATGACTCCGTTGCCTCCCAGAGTTCTGCCTTTGCTCCACATGTCTACAAGAACAGTTAGGAGGGAACTTCACAAGCATAATAGTCATGGGAGAGCTGGAGTAGCCAAACTACTGGTAAACCCGGCAAATGCCAAGAAGCAGAGAGAATGGTGTAACTCTCATAAACCGTGAACTGCCCGAGCAATGGAAGACTGTCATCTGGTCGGATGAATCGTCCTTCACCCTGTTCCCAACAGCAGAACGAGTTTACGTGTGGAGAACACAGAGCCAAGCAGACGATCCGGACTGTCCGGTGCCAAGAAGTATGGTTAAGGTTCAGTGATGATTTGGACAGCCATATCATGGTATTCTGCCAGCCCCATTATCACCATGCATGGTTTGGTCACTGCCAAGGACTATGTAGGCATTTTGGCCGACCACCTTCATCCCATAGTGCAGACAATGTTTCTGGCAGGTGACGCCTGGTTCCAAGATGATCAGTCACCAATTCATACAGATCATGTCATCAAATTGCAATTTTCTGAGCATGCAGACAAGGTGTCTGTATCTTTCTTGGCCCCCCAATCGCTGGACCTCAATATCATAGAGCCCCTGTGGTCAGTTTTGGAGAACAGGGATTGGTAATGTTATCCACCTTCAACATCACTCCAGGAACTTGAACAAGTTTTGCATAAAGAATGGTTTAACTTTCTATTGTCGACTACCCAGAACTTATATTTGTCCATTCCAAGGAGTATTCAGGTAATTTGCATGCCAACGGTGGTCTTACACCTTACATAATAATAAGGTGTTTTCCTATTTTTGTCTAACCCCTGGTATATCACCATTTGAGTGCTACAGTAAAATAAGACCTTCCGTTACAAATAATTTACTACTTCAGGAAACAATGCTTTGGAACTGTAGATGTAGCCAAGGGCTCAACTATTTTACTGTATCCGCCTTAGCAGCTGCTGTCTTCACAGGCTACGAACAGTTGCAAAATGTTGTAAAGACTTGTGCGTTCTTGATGTCGGAAATGTTTTTGGATTAGTAATCCTCTCCAGCACTGGTGTACTGGCTTTTTATTGGTGTCATAACTAAAGGCACTAATACGCTGCAATATGTATGACCGATGTGCATGTCGTATATGTATTATTATAGGAAGTGAGAAGTTTCATTTGTCAGTGATTTCTGACACATTATGGGGGAAATGTAACCGCATGCGACTTCCAGACACAGGCAAGATTCTGCTCTGTGTTTTAAAGTGGTAATTATTTAGAAAGCAACCCCAGATTGCCACTTTAAAATCCCGATTAGACTCCGGAATTTTGCCAGTACCTGCAAGTCACATGCTGCTACACTTCACCTTATAACTTTTGTTTGCATGATAAATATTAAGTGATCTTTAATATCTTCTAAAGTTAATTATTAGAGATGTGAGTCGGGCCAAATCTTGGCTTTTGGGTTCTTGTTTTGGATCTGTATTTGTTTTGCCTCTAACTCCCTTGCAAGTTTTGGATCTGTATTATTATTATTTTTTTTTTAAGAATCATAAAAACAGCTAAAATAACAGAATTTGTTTTTTTCCCCCTACAATATTATTAACCTCAGTAACATTTATTTTCACTCATTTCTAATCAATTTTTACCACCTCACAGCTTACAATATTGCTTTCATCCAGTTTAGGCCAAAAGGTTCCACCGTGGTAGCTGGTGACAGCAGTGGGCAGCACAAACATGTGGCAATTAAACTTCCAACATGGCACATCTAGGAAACAGAATGGCACTGCAGTGGCAGACAGGATGGCAGTTTAATAAACTAAATAAATGTTTGTCGTCACAGACAGCAATGCTCCAAACACACATAATGCAAAGAAAAGAGGTGCAAGATGGAATTGTCCTTGGGCCCTCCCACCCTTCCTTGTTTTGTATATACTAAACAGGACATGCACAGTTTAACAAACCAATCATTTTAGGGACAGGGACTTTCACTTGTGGCTGAAAAGATTGGTTTGTTTAGGCTCCCACAATTTTTTTTCTAGAAAGACTACCTCCAATCAGTACTGAGGATGTTGATGAGGGTGTTAATTACATTATAATCTTGTAAAATAAATTTCATGTCTTCGCTCCAAATGACGTAACATGGAAGAGGTGCCTAGATGTCTAATGTTCCTATATCTACTAACTTTGGCCTCACAAATGGAGCAGATGCTTTATCAAGCATTGTCAGGATTGGGGTAAAAATAATGCCACACCCAAGAGGTGGCTTTTTTTGATCTTCTTCCCAGGCATCGCAATGGCTTTCTTTATATCATGGTCAACAACTGCAGGCACTGGTGGCTGACTTACACAAACGACATCATCAATATCCTCAGTATTAGATAGTAGTAGTGCACACATATCCCACTCCTCCTGTTCCACTTCCACTCACGAATCCTCAATTTCTATTATGTCCTCCTCATCATCACCATCTTAAATTGTACTGCTCTCCACATGTGCAGATGGTGCAGAAAGGTCAGAAGGAGGTGAAAGATGCTTCTCTATGAGGACAGTGTGAGAAATGTCAGACACATAACTGACGTGGACACTCCTAAACGTTCCACAAGACTGTATGATGGGTCTAATTCTGAATGCACAGTTTGTCTTACTGCCTCTGCAGCTAACTTTGTTTTTGATTTTATTTCTTTACCACTCTAAAATTAAATTATTTTACATGCCCTGATTTAAGCTCTCTATGCTCCTGGGTATCTTAGTAGATGACGTTGATGGACTTGTATCGTATGACTGCTGGCAGCACCTACACCACTAGTGTGTGCTTCCTGCTCTCCTCTCAATTGTTCATCATCCATATTTATCCACAAACACGAATGAAGTGGGGTACATCACACACAATTTGTACAAAAAAATGTAACACCTTCAGTGTGGCACAATGGTGGTCATTCCGAGTTGTTCGCTCGTTAAATCTTTTCGCATCGCAGCGATTTTCCGCTTAGTGCGCATGCGCAATGTTCGCACTGCGACTGCGCCAAGTAAATTTGCTATGCAGTTAGGTATTTTACTCACGGCTTTTTCTTCGTTCAGGCGATCGGAGTGTGATTGACAGGAAGTGGGTGTTTCTGGGCGGAAACAGGACGTTTTATGGGCGTGTGGGAAAAAACGCTACAGTTTCTGGGAAAAACTTGGGAGTGACTGGAGAAACGGAGGAGTGTCTGGGCGAATGCTGGGCGTGTTTTTGACGTCAAACCAGGAACGACAAGCACTGAACTGATCGCAGATGCCGAGTAAGTCTGGAGCTACTCTACAACTGCTAAGAGGTGTGTAATCGCAATTTTGAGAATCTTTCGTTCGCAATTATAAGAAGCTAAGATTCACTCCCAGTAGGCGGTGGCTTAGCGTGTGCAAAGCTGCTATGAGGAATGAGGGCCAATATGTTTATAAGTACGAAATACTAAGCAAACTGCGGTTTAAGATCAACAGTGTGGTACAATACGTGTATAAGTACAAAAAAATAATCAAACACTGCGGTTTAATATCACTAACAGTGTGGCACAATACGTATATGAGTACGAAATAATAAACACTGCGGTTCAATATCAACACCAGTGTGGCACAATACATGTATGAGTACGAAATACTAATATACTGCAGTCTGACCGGCAGTGTCATAGTACTTATAAAAATAAAGTACAATTATTGTACAGTATGCTGGGGTACAGCACAAACAAAAAAAGATATATATATTTTTATAATTATATTTTAAACCTTTCATCTTTTATTATTTTAATTTTACACTGAGGCGGAGTCCCTGGATGGACGGACAGATAACCCCTAGGTGGAAAGAGCACCCCTTGTTGTCAGATACACCAGACAACAGCACCCCTGGACTGATACTGCTATATATGATACACCAGCCCCTGGATTTATACACACTTTATACCCAGTATACTGGGTTTTTCTTAACACTGAGCCAGAGCCCCTGGATGAATATGGATAGATCACCCCTTGTTCTCAGATACACCAGACGACAGCACTCCTGGAGACACACCAGCCCCTGGATGTACACTACATACAGTATACTGGGTTTTTATTTTAAACACTGGAGCAGAGCTCCTGAATGTTTATGAACAGATGAGATCACCCCTTGTTGTCAGATACACCCGACAACAGCACCCCTGGAAACACACCAGGCCCTGGATGTACATACAGTATACTTGGCCCCATGCCACACACCCCAGCACTGAGACGGATATGGCTCTGATCACCAGAACCTTTATAGAATCCAAAACCCTGCGAGAATCAGACAGCAGGATGATGACGTTTTACCTCATTTTGGGATCTGAATCTGGCGGGAATGCCCAAGCCGGACTCAGATCTGGACTCATATTCCAAAGTTCGAGTGGGTCCGGTATTCCGAAAACTGGACCCGCTCTTCTCTAGTTATTATTGGAAGTTCTTATCAATTAGTCTGCTCACACCTGCATTTACCCAACCGCCAACACCCCTACAACATTGCCTGAAGACTCAGCAATATGACGCATAGAGCCAGTGCCGTAACTAGACATTTTAGCGCTGTGTGCATGAAACAGCATCGGCGCCCCCCCCCCCATAGCTAAAATATGGCCAGTGTTCATCAGAGGGGTGCGGCAAAAAAATTGGGTGTGGCTTTATGGGGAAGGGGCGTGGCCACATAATAGTACGAATTCATATTACACCATGCAGTAGTGACACTTGTACATATTGCACCAGGTAGAGCACTTATACACATTGCACCAGGTAGAGTCCCTTATACATGTTAAACCAGGTAGAGCACGTTATATACATTATGCCAGGTAGAGCACATTATACACATTATGCCAGGTAGAGCCCTTATATACATTACACGATGTAGAGCCTATTAGACACATTATACCAGGTAGAGCCTATTAGACACATTATACCAGGTAGAGCACATTATACACATTATGCCAGGTAGAGCCCTTATATACATTACACGATGTAGAGCCTATTAGACACATTATACCAGGTAGAGCCTATTAGACACATTATACCAGGTAGAGCACATTATACACATTATGCCAGGTAGAGCCCTTATATACATTACACGATGTAGAGCCTATTAGACACATTATACCAGGTAGAGCCTATTACACATTACACCAGGTAGAGCCCATTATACACATTACGCCAGGTAGAGCACATTATACACATTAC
Source organism: Pseudophryne corroboree (assembly GCF_028390025.1). Taxonomy (NCBI): domain Eukaryota; kingdom Metazoa; phylum Chordata; class Amphibia; order Anura; family Myobatrachidae; genus Pseudophryne; species Pseudophryne corroboree. Next base: position 250,681,316 of record NC_086447.1, on the reverse strand, counting down.
GCCAGGTAGAGCGTATAATAGACATTACAGCAGGTAGAGCACATTATACACATTATGCCAGGTAGAGCACATTATACACATTACACCAGGTAGAGTCTCATATACACATTACGCCAGGAAGAGCCCCTATATACATTACGCCAGGTAGAGCCCCTCACATACTTCCCCTTACCTTTAGGGTGTACTGTAGTGTAGTGTAGTGTAGTGTACAGTACTGTAGTGTAGTGTACGTAGTGTAGTGTGAGTGTAGATGCTTACATTATTTTCTCCCTTCTGCGCTGCTGGTGGCGCCTGCCCCGGAACTCCCTCTGTACATTGGGGGTCATTCCGAGTTGTTCGCTAGCTGTTTTCGGTCACAGCGCGGCGATTAGGTCAAAAAGTGGCACTTCTGCGCATGCGTACTTTCACAACAGCCGAAGTACTTTCACACAAGGTCTAGCAACGCTTTTCAGTCGCACTGCTGTCCGCTGAGTGATTGACAGGAAAGGGGCGTTTCTGGGAGGTAACTGACCGTTTTCAGGGAGTGTGTGGAAAAACGCAGGCGTGTCAGATACAAACGCAGGCGTGTCTGGGAAAACGCAGGCATGGCTGGCCGAACGCAGGGCGTGTTTGTGACGTCAAAACAGGAACTAAATAGTCTGAAGTGATCGCAAGCTAGGAGTCGGTGTGGAGCTACTCAGAAACTGCTCATAAATATTTTGGTGCCGTTCTGCGATCCTGTCATTCGCACTTCTGCTAAACTAAGATATACTCCCAGAGGGCGGCTTAGCGATTGCACGGCTGCTAAAAGCAGCTAGCGAGCGAACAACTCAGAATGACCCCCATTGTCTGCAGGAGGTAGGTGTGCCGCACACAGTATGCATCAACCAGCGGGGCCATCAGTGCTCTACACAGGGGTGCGGGAGGAGCGGCCGCAGTGTCTATCAGCGCTCTAAACGGGAGTGCGAGGAGCGGCTGCAGCGGCTGTCAACGCTCTACACAGGGGAGCGGAGGGAGCATCCGTCAGCGGAGCATATGGAGGCAATAGGTGGCGGGCGGCCAATCGGGTATATGTGGAAGGTGCGACCACAGGCCAAATGCGTTGTGGGCAAAGCACATTATGCCCACACCTAGTTACGGCCCTGGGGACACAGTGTGAGTGGCTGGGAACAGGAATTAGTGAGGGGACGCGGAAGAAGGGGGTGTAAATGTAAATGGCCGGGGACAAGTATTCGTGAGGGACATGGGAGAAGGGGGTGTAAATGTGAGTGGCTGAGGACAGGTATTAGTGAGTGTGAAAAATGTTGTGTATTGGATAGGTGTGTAAATCATTTACACACCTATCCAATACACATTTTTCACAGTCATACCCATCCTCCCATCCCCTCCCTCTGTCTTCCCTCTCACCTTTCCTTCACCCTCTATTCATTCTGTTCCTTGTGCTTTTTTCTGTTACCACCCCCCCTCCCTCTGCCCTCCAGTTTCCCCCTTCTCTGAGCTGCCCTGTATCTTATCACATGCTGCACTTTTATATAATTCCCATCCTCCTCGTCCTCCTCCACCACCACCTGCCCCCCCCTCCCCCCGAGCTGGTGCCTGCAGCAGCGCCAGTCACTCACTCTCCGTCTCCCTGCACTTCTTCATGTGCTGATCTGTGCGCCTCACTGAGACGCTGCGGCCGGAAGGGGGGGGAGCAGGTGGGGAGCGGAGAACGCTGGCGGGCAGCTGCAGCACTGGCCGGAAAACTGTATGTGCGGTGCGCATAGGAGCGGACGGGCGCTGCTAGCAGCGGTGGCAGTGGCGGCGGCGGGCGGGGCGAGAGAGAGATGGGACAGCAGAGTGGCCCTGCGGGTGCTGCCGGACGGTCCTCCGCCCTCAGCGCATATGCACTGTGTGCAAGGCACCGCCGGCACACCCCTAGTTACGGCTCTGCATAGAGCTGTCTGAAGTGGCAGCTGTCTCCAATAGACACTTCCATGGTTAGGTAACTTGGGGGTCTATGTATTAAGCCTTGGAGAGAGATAAAGTGGACAAAGATAAAACACCAGCCAATCAGCTCCTAACTGCCATGTTACTGGCTGAATTTGAAAAATGAGTTAGAAGCTGGTTGGTTGGTTCTTTATCTCCGTCCACTTTATCACTCTCCAAAGCTTAGTATATAGGCCCCTTAAGGTGGGTACACACTATTAGATATGTCTGCAGATCAATTGATCTGCAGATATATCTATGTACGGATCGGGCAGTGTGCTGTGCATACACACAGCCCGATCCGTCGGGGGACTGACGTCATGAACTGATTCTGTCTATCATTTCTCTATTGCATCTTAGAAAATGCTAGTAGACAGAATGTGATTGGTTGCTATGGGTTGCATCACCACTTTTCATTCTTAGAACATTTAGTAAATTTACCCCTAATTGTCATTTTTCAAACACATGACAGTTAGGAGCTGATTGGCTGGAGCACCATTAAACATTTGTAACGAGTGATAACAAGAATGTCACTCGTTGTTAAATCTGCCCCATGGTATTCCATTCTTGTTATCACTCGTTACAAATGTTTAATGGTGTTCCAGACAAATTTACTAAAAGTTCTAAGAATGAAAAGTAGTGATGTTACCCATAGCAACCAATCACATTCTGTCTACTAGCATTTTCTAGGATGCAATAGAGAAATGATAGACAGAATCTGACTGGTTGCTATGGGTAACATCGCCACATTTCATTTTTAGAACCTTTAGTAAATTTATCCCTTAGGAGCTGGTTGGCTGGAGCACCACTTATCATTCAAAATGAGTGATAAAAGGAATATTGCTCATTGTTAAATCTGCCCTATACAATAGCACTTTTAGACTAAATATCGCGGGTTGCAGCTGGGAGCCTAACATGGGTGCTACCCGGCTGCAACCCGCGTCAGCCCCCTTTCACATCGCATTACCAATCCGGCATATTGATCTCCATGCGCCGCCCGTCTATACACTGTAAACGGGAGCTGGGTCGATGCAACCTGGCTACCATTTACACAGCACAGTTTGCCGGGTTGAACATGTGTTCAACCCTGCAAACTACCCGAGTTGGAATACCGGGTCATTCGTTCCGGATTAGTCCAACTCAACCCTTTTACACTGCGCAGCAACACGGGTTATGCACGTTCACATGCAATAACCCGTGTGTAAAAGGGGTATCAGTAACATCCATACACTTATAGTGTTTATACATATAACGCAGGTGATTTAGTAAAATCTTGTATTTTATTTCCCAGACAAGCTCATACATTGAGGGTCTCATGCTGAGTTTGCAAGCATTCTGCTTAAAAAACATGTAAGTGTAAAGTGTGCTATCTAATAAACACATTTACAGTCATATGCAGGTTGCGTGCAGGCTGCCCCAGTAGCACGTGTGCCAGGTTTATATCAGTCATAAATCAGATACACATACAACCATTATTTAATCTTTTCATAGCTAAATACACAGTTGCTGTTATGTTTGATTAAAAAAGTAAAAAACCTTTGCATTCTGCAAGTACAAATCCCCTTATGTACAATAGAAAATATCTTGCTATCTAACTCCTGTAAAATGATCTGATATACAGTATACATGATGAATGTAAGAGTCCAGTAGGGCAAAGGGTGACTGGTGCCAGAGGACAGGCAGTTTAATCAGAAGGTATAAGGGTACGTGTAATAGCAGGTGCCTGGCTAGCCTGCCCAATGTTTTAAAGTAGCATTCATTAAAAATACAAAAGCTGGTTGATTTCGCCTTTTAAAGATTGCTTCTTTAAAACATCAGTCAGACTCGCTGGGAAACCGCTATTACATTTACCCATACTAGCCTACTTTTGTTAAAGCATTTCAGGGAGATTGTGAAAGTAACAGCTATCAGTGCGGACGTGTACTGCTACATCTGAGAGATGTGTCATGAAAATTACTAACATCCAAATGTAAATGAGCCCCAAAGTTAGTAAAATCTACTTGTTGAAGAAAAGACTCTTATATTTTTCAGGATTTGTTTATGTATTGTGTTTAACAAGAGGTTCCATATACTGTAAGTGGCCACGAGAAACCTTATTTAAAATGCATGTAGCCATAGTGATCATTGTGCCTTATAACCAATGCAGGGAAAATGCACTGATGATCCCATTTGAATGTATATCTCTCTGATTTCTTTATTTCCCCAAGAATATAACAGCTGCATAATGGGGATAAGGTGCAATCGGGGAGATTGCTGGTCTATTCAGGGAGTCAGGGAGATTGCTACTATTTCAGGGAGTCTCCTGCAGAATGTGGGAGGGTAGGCAATTATGCATTTACGCCATGATCATAGAAATTGCAGCAGCCAGGTATGCTTTTAAAACAAACTTAATACATGGAATATTGCAGCATGGGTGTGGTAAGTAGGGTCAACCAGACTTAGGTCCATAGGCGTGCGCAGACACTGACAGGCGGGTGCTGCTCCGGACTCCCCACCCCCCCTCGACTGCATTATAGTGTTCTCTCACCTCCCCTGTCCTGGATATAGACTGCTTACCTGGGCCACCCAGGTGAGCAGTCTATGGGCCACCCAGGTGAGTAGTCTATATATAGGACAGGGGAGGTGAGAGAACACTATAATGCCGTGGAGGGGGGGAAGTCCGGAGCGGCACCCGCCTGTCAGTGTCTGCGCACGCCTATGCTTAGGTCGACAGTAAGTAGGTCAACATGGTTTCTAGGTCGACAGGGGCTCTAGGTCGACATGTACTAGGTTGTCATGACAGAAGGTCGACATGAGTTTTTTCACTTTCTTTGGTGTCATTTTCTCCGTACAGTGACCGGGAACCCACCGATGCGCTCGCCATAGGTTGCCAATTGTAGTCCACGTGGATCGTGAAGCATGAAAAAGGTCAAGAAAAAAAAGTGAAAAACTCATGTCGACCTTTTGTCATGTCGACCTAGAACATGTTGACCTAGAGTCCCTGTCGACCTACTTACTGTCGACCAATAGTGGTTGACCTAGACAGTATCGACTTAAGTGTGGTCGATCTAGAGACTGAATACCTTGCAGCACATGCGGATCCATGAAAATAGAAACAAAAACTACCACGTATAGTTTAGGCTATTTTATGAAATACCCAAGCAGTTTAATGAGTGTAATAATCCACTCACCTTATTTAAAGGGAATATTTGCAGTGATTATTGACCAGGCATGTCTGATGTAAAAATATTTCTTCCAGCCTTCTGCAATCCATCAATCTTCATGTTTATATGTGTCCAAAAATAAAACAAACAACAATAGTGCACACTGGGTGTTATTCAGGTTTGTTAGCCAACCAAAAAAGTTAGCAATTGGGCAAAACTATGTTGCACTGCAGGTGGGGCAGATGTAACACGCACAGAGAGTTAGATTTGGGTGGGGTGTTTTCAAACGGGTGTGGATTATTAGATTTACACTGCAAAAGGTCTACAGTCAGTAGGTCTACAACTAATGGTAGACATGCAATAAGTCAACAGGGGCAAAAAGTCGACAGGGTTGATATGTCAACATAGAATAGGTAGACAGTAGAGAGGTTGACATGGCCAAAAGGTCGACAGGGTCAAAAGTTCAAAATGGAAATGGTCGACACAAAAACGTAGACACAAATTCTGTGTTGATTATACATTTGTCGACTTTATGACATGTCAAGCTTTTGACCCTGTAGACCTATTGACCCTGTCGATCAAATGCATGTCTACCATTAGTGGTAGACCTATGGACTGTAGACCTGTAGACCAGATACCTTTTCAAACTGAATTCTAAATTGCAGTGTAGAAATTAAGCAGCCAGTATTTACCATGGGGGTCATTCCGAGTCGTTCGCTCGGTAAATTTCTTCGCATCGCAGCGATTTTCCGCTTAGTGCGCATGCGCAATGTCCGCACTGCGACTGCGCCAAGTAAATTTGCTAAGAAGTTTGGATTTTTACTCACGGCTTTTTCATCGCTCAGGCGATCATAGTGTGATTGACAGGAAGTGGGTGTTTCTGGGCGGAAACAGGCCGTTTTATGGGCGTGCGGGGAAAAACGCTACCGTTTCTGGGAAAAACGCGGGAGTGGCTGAAGAAACGGAGGAGTGTCTGGGCGAACGCTGGGTGTGTTTGTGACGTCAAACCAGGAACGACAAGGACTGAACTGATCGCACTGGCAGAGTAAGTTTCGAGCTACTCAGAAACTGCACAGAGATGTCTTTTCGCAATGTTGCGAATCTTTCGTTCGCAATTTGAAGATGCTAAGATTCACTCCCAGTAGGCGGCGGCTTAGCGTGTGCAATACTGCTAAAATCGCCTTGCGAGCGAACAACTCGGAATGACCCCCCATGTACAGAAACAATATAACCTCTCTCTGCACATGTTCCATCTTGCCCATGTGCACTGCAATATAGTTATGCCCAATTGCTTCATATTTTTGTTTGCTAACAAACCTTAATAACCCCCTTTGTGTGATAAATGTAAAAAAAAGTGAAAAAAATTAGTCTAGTGCGAGGTGCTCTCATCTATGATGATAGAAAAAATGTTGCTTTGGACAATTATTATGCCACTTTCTGCCAGTGGTCACTTTTTGAAAAGAGAATCACTGTACACAGGGCCGGTTCCGGGGCTTCTGGCGCCCCGGGCGGCATCAGGGGGCATGGCTTTATACAGGGGGCGTTGTCATTTACGCCCCCTGTACAGACTGAAATGATGCGCGGTGCGCGATGACGTCATCGCGCACCGCACAGTAAAGGACCTCTCCACGAAGGGAAACTAGACGCGTACGCATCTAGTTTCCTTTCCCAGCGGCCAGCGGCAGCAGGGGGACAGCGGGGGCCCGGGGGGGCACACAGCAGCTGCGGATCTTGCCCTAGTGCGGCACCCTCCGGATGGCACCCTGCGCCCTCCGGAAGGCGGCGCCCCGGGCAAAAGCCCTGCTTGCCCGTGGCAAGATCCGCTACTGACTGTACATGCACTGGGCTGAAAAATCTAGTATCTGCAACATCCATAAACTGGTGAACAGACAAAAACAGATAATTACGCTAGAATTTTTTTTTTTTATTAAGTTCAAGTTTTCTGTTTAACATACTGTATATAATTTTTAATTCCGCTTATCCAGGAATATCCCAAAGGATAATGTTATTTGAATTTATACCTTGTATTGGGGATGTAGTTGGTTACTGGTGTCGGGATCCCTGCGGTCAGGATACCGACATCGGAATCCCGACCGCTTACAATGCCGGCAAACAGGGGCTATTCCCACTTGTGGGTGTTCACGATACCCATAGAGTGGGAATAGAACCTGTGGCAGTCCAGCTGCGTGGCGAGCGCAGCAAGCCCGCAAGGGGCTCAGTTACGCTTGAACCCTGCCGATATTCTGGCGTCTGGGATCCTGTGGCCGGGATGCTGACCTCTGGGATCCTGACCGTCGGCATTACAGCTCCAACCCTTGTATTGTGATATTATATAATTACTTTGCTATTTGCAGAGCCGGCCCTAACCAATATGATGCCCTAGGCAAGATTTTGGCTGGTGCCCCCTAGCACCGCCGCTAGTTCTGCAGGAGTTGCCTGGCATGAGTCAGCTGGCAGCTCTGCTAACGTCGGGCGCCTATTGTTTATGAAAATGCATCATAATATTTGCATTACTATGTGGCTAGGATGCACAAGAAGCTTCTGCTGATTAAAATAATATGCAGCATGCCTATATTCTGTGTGCGACTGCGGCTGTATATGCATACCAAATGCTACATTACAGTGATTTCCAGGAATACACTGCAATGTAGCATTTCGTATGCAGATACAGCCGCAGTCACACACAGAATATAGGCATGCCGCATATCATTGTAATCAGCAGAAGCTGCTGGTGCCCCTAAGCATACCAGATGCCCTAGGCATTTGCCTAGTTTGCCTATGCATAAGGCCGGCTCTGGCTATTTGTATCAATTTCAATTATGGGCATTGTTGTTTCCAGTTAATAAATTAATAAAAGTTTTTTTTATGTACTGTATACAGTGAAAATAGAATACTAGGTACCCTACTCTATGGGGTTTGTGAAATAGCCCGAGATGCAGACTCTGGCGAGATCCCGTATATCTATCTTACTTCTTTATTCAAAACAAATGGCATATAGATGCATAATTAGCCATACACCTACATTTTTGGCAATCACCCTTTTGTTAAATGATTACCTAGAACATTACACAGAACATCCAGTGAATTATTGAATGAGTAATTTTCTTAGAAAAGGTACATGGTTTAAAACCTAGATAGTTTTATGATAGATGTGGGGCTAATTTGGTAGGTAGTATATTTTTTTTCAAAGCACTTATGAAACATTGCTTCCTGGAAGAATTCCAGTCTTGTCATTACTTGTATCAATGATGAAAATGTTACTAACTTTAGAGCTTCCTAATGTTGATGGAGTCAAAGGGCAAAATCATTGACGCATCTAAACAGAAAATTTGCATATTCTAAAACCAAATAGAATAAAAGTAAAATTCATCAGTGGTATTGATACATAATATTTATACAATGTTATCCATTGTATCTGGGTGAAAAGTACTGTATTTTCAAATTGCAAATTATTTAATAGAAATATGTATATATATTTATTATATATCGTTGAAGTCGAAAATATTACACCTACACTCAACATGTGCAAACATCACACAGAGTGGCCTCTCCGTGTGTGCGTATACCTGAACGCTGCGTACATTGGCTCGTGAAGCCCTACGTATTAGCAAGTGGTATGAGTAAATACGGTAACATATGCATTCGCATAGAAAAGCCACAAAGCCATACTCAATATTTTATCTATGTAGTGCATCATTTACACATAGTCTATAAACACTTCAACGGCAAGTTACTGTGCGCACACAAAATAGCAAAATCGCTCTTATACACATTCAAAGGTGATACTTCCAGGAACTCAAATACAAACAGTGTCTTGAATGTATCAGACTGTCTTGTTTATGCAATCATTGTGACCATGGAAAATGGACCTTGGGCTGAGGGAATGTGTAAATACTGTTGTTTGCCTCAATTGTTTTAGAGTTGTATATCGAGTCAACAGATACTGGACTGTCATTGTTGCACTGAAAGTCAGAACAAACAAGAGTACAATCTATCCTACACAAACACAAGCCAGACCACATACAAGCTGACATTTACAGACCAGACATTTGATGTATGATATATTAAATGTATAACATTTATATTCTCATACACATAGTTTAAACACATCTGACCCCTGGTTATATATATTTCATAATTAATTGTAGCAGCAGGAAACTATATATATATATATATATACATACATACACATATCATGAGGATTGGAATGGATAAATATATCATGTGTGGGATCATATTGTTCAGGGTCACATAAGCAGTAATCCGGTGGATGTGAGGATATTGTCACATTTTGCGGCAATACGTTTTCTCATACATCCTATAGGATGCCGGGGATGACATCAAGACCATGGGGTATAGACGGGATCCGTAGGAGATATGGGCACTCTAAAGACTTTTCATTGGGTGTGAACTGGCTCCTCCCTCTATGCCCCTCCTCCAGACCTCAGTTTTAGAAATGTGCCCCATGCCGACTGGATGCACTCTGAGGAGCTCTACTGAGTTTCTCTGAAAAGACTTATGTTAGGTTTTTTATTTTCAGGGAGATCTGCTGGCATCAGACTCCCTGCTTCGTGTGACTGAGGGGGCAGAAGCAGAACCAACTTCCTCAGAGTTTCATGGCTCTGCTTCTGGCTGACAGGACACCATTAGCTCCTGAAGGGAACTGAACGCTAGCCGTGTCTAGATGCTCACTCCCACAGCACGCCGTCACCCCCGTCACAGAGCCAGAAGTCAGAAGACAGGTGAGTATAAGAAGAATGATCTTCTATCAACTAATTGATGGCTGAGGTGACTGGCGGGAGCGCAGCATGCCATTGCTGCTCACACACACAGGCACTACAGGGTGCAGGGCGCGGGGGGAGGGGGGGGGGGGTGCCCTGGGCCGCAAGAAAAATACCTCAAACTGGCTAAAAGGGGGCTTAAGTTGCCGCTGGCACAGCCCTACCCCTGCCAGTATAAATATTACAGTGTTTGTATTAGTGTAAGGACACGCCAGTGCGGGGGTGGCGAAGCTTCCTCCTCAGGCAGCCAGCACACTACTCAGCGCCATTTTCTCTCTCTCCTCAGCTGCAGAGAACACGCTGATCCTCTCCTCCACTTCTGACAAGTACAGGATGCTATTAAGGGGGGGCACAAAGCGATTGTGGTGCATTTGATAGTGTATATTACTATTTAAAAAGCACTGTTATACTGTGGACATACTGTGTTCACAGGAAATACTGGCGCTGGGATTGGGAACTGGCTACTCCTATCCTGTGTCCCTCTGACAGATTTTACTGTGGGTCTGTCCTCAAAATAAGTCCCAGCCAGAGCCGGATTAAGGGGGGGTCACAGGAGGTCAGTACCCCAGGCCCTCTAATCTTAGGGTGCCCCCCTGACCGACGATCATCAGCGCTGCTGAAAGATGGTTTTTTTTTCATTGCGTGTATACAATACACGGCTGCTCCAGCTCCCTACACTGTCAGGCGGCTGGCTGCCTGTAGGGGGAGCTGCAGCGATAACGAGCAGCTCCTCACAGGCAGTACATGAACGTGCCTGACTCCTCTTGACTAAGTCTTCTTTGAAACAGCCCTCCGGGTGAGAGCAGGCAGCGGCTGCTGCTGTCTCTCAGTCTCCACTGACTCTGCAAACAGCCAGATGAAGAAAGGGCCAGTAGGCCATGTGGCATGCTGTCCCATATACTGCAGCAGTTTGTGTGGTGAGTAGCATGTGATTGAATGAGTGGCATGCTTCCTCTTAATGGTGTGTGTCATCACAGTGTGTGTATATATGTATATATGCTGTGTGCATGTAATATAAGTATGTATATATGCTATGTGCATGTAATATAAGTATGTATGTATGCTGTGTGCATGTGTACTATGTGTATGTATCATGCTGTGTGCATGTATAGTGTGTGTGTGTATACTTCCTGTATGTATGTTTACTGTGTGTGCAAGTATACTCTGTGTATGTATGTATGTATGTATGTATGTATGTATGCTGTGTGTGCTGCGTGTGTTTAAGTATGATAATTGTAATCCGGTTAAAAAAGTCAGGAGCCCATAGCTTCGACACATTGGTATACCGTGACCTTGTATATAGTTTTTTCTTTTTTTTTAAATAAAATCTGGTTGCCCCTGCCTTTTTTTTACCAGGGGAAAAATAAAATAAAATCTATCTATCATATAGTGGGGGCGGCACTCAATGGACTTCATAACGCAAATACTAACGTATTAGAACTTTATTCCTTCATCAGAGTTCACTGATGAAGGCTTAATGTTCCGAAACGTTAGTGCTGTACATGTGGTTGGTACAGTGATTTTTGTTTGCCTCATGATGTCCGTTGAGTGCCGCCTCCACTATGTCTGCTATTAAATCCTCATGGGCCATTGTAAATATTGTTGAGAGTGCCGGGCACTGCTGCATCTGTATATGTATGTAACTATATATATATATATATATATATATAAAAGCCTACAGTACATACATGTACGGAAACCCCCCACCAAAAATCCTGCGTTTGCCACTGCCCCAGCTAGAGCTGTTCTGCCTCTGACACAACCGCCCCCTGCTGTCTTGCACACTGAAGTCACGCTGCATCGCTGAGTGGCAGCACGAAGGGTTACGCAGCTACTGTACAGTGTACAGCAGTAGCAGCCAGTAGCAGACCACACCTCCTCCCAGCCTCTCTCTGAAGAGAGACAGACCAAGCGGATTGAAGCAGAGAATGAACAGACCTCTGACTGCAGCTGATAAAAAGTGGCAAAGGTCAAACAAGTAAAGAAATCTGGATTTTGAAAAGGCGAGTGCCAATCCCACACAGTGTCATCTTCTGTGTGAATGTATGCAGGGCCAGTTTCAGGGCTTCTGGCGCCCCGGGCGCATTGGGGGGCGTGGCTTCATACAGGGGGCGTGGTCATTTACGCCCCCTGTACAGACTGGAATGATGCGCGGTGCGCGATGACGTCATCGCGCACCGCACATCAAAGGTCCTCTCCACGAAGGGAAACTAGACGCGTAGCGTCTAGTTCCCTTCGTGGAGAGGACGTTGGCTGTGTGGTGCGCGATGACGTAATCGCGCACCGCACAGTAAAGGACCTCTCCACGAAGGGAAACTAGTTTCCCTTTCCAGCGGAAGGCGGCGCCCCGGGCAAAAGTCCTGCTTGCCCGTGGCAAGATCCGCTACTGAATGTATGCCATGAAGTGTGTATGTCAGTAAGTGTGTCAGTGTGTGTATTTGTGTCAGTAAGTGTGTTAGTGTGTGCATGTCAGTAGGTTTGTGTGTCAGTAAGCGGTATCAGCCAATAAGTGGTGTCTATGTCAGACTGTCAGTCAGTCAGTCAGTCAGTCAGTCAGTCGTATCTGTGTGAATAAGTGTGTTGTGTGTGTCAGTAAGGGGTATCTGTGTTAGTAAGTTTTCTCTGTCAGTAAGGTGTGCCTGTAAATATGTATGATAATGTGTCAGTAAATAGTGTCAGTAGGGGATATCTGTCAGTAAGTGGACTCTGTGTCAATAAGTGTGTGTTTCAGTAAGTGTTTGTGTCAGTAAGGGGTGTCAGTAAATGTTTGTATCAGTAACTTGTATCTGTATCACTAAGGGGTTGCTCTCAGTATGCATATGCCAGTAAGTGGTGTGTAAGTAAGGTGTGTTTGTCTGTGTCAGTAAGGGTGTCTGTCAGTAAGCGGTGTCTGTGTCATTAAGTGTATGTGTGTCAGTGTTTGTATCAGTAAGATGCGTCTGTGACATGTCAGTAAGTGGTATCTGTCAGTAAGAGGTGTCCATGTCAGTAAGGCAGTGTGTGTGCAGCTATGGGGGCAGTATGTATGTGTTCAGCTATGGGGGCAGTGTGTGTGTGTGTGTGTGTGTGTGTGTGTGTGTGTGTGTGAAACTGCATTCAGTTGAGGGAGGGGGACCTACACTGATGGTCTAAATCTGGCTCTGGATGTGGGTACAGCGAATTGCTGTAGTGGGAGTAGCAGGCACACACATAATGGACATAACCAGGGGGGTAGTTCTGATAAGAGGGCCCCCCTATCTAAAGTACCCCAGGCCCCCTGAAGGCTTAATCCGGCCCTGGTCCCAGCGTATCTGTTGGTGTGCTGTACACGTGTGAGGCATGTCTGAGGCAGGGAGTTCCTCCCCGGAGGAAGCCATTTTAGGGACACAGAGTTGTAATGGGGTGGCACTACCGGCACACAGAGAATCTGCATGGGTGAAAGAGATACGTGACAGTATGCATCTGATTAACCGTAGATTAGATAAGTCTGAATCTAAGGCTGCATGCTGGAGAAAATCTGTGGAAGATGTGATTTTTCAGGATGCTGTTATTCCTTATGCGGGCACATAAGAGACCATTTGCAAATGTTGTAAACACTGATACCGACACGGATTATGACTCTTGTGTCGACAATAGTGAATCCTGAAAGATAGATAATAAATTGGCAAAAAATATACAATATATGATTGTGGCTATAAGTGACATGTTGGAGGTTACAGAAACCACTCCTGTACCTCAGGAGAAGGCGTATTTATGTAAGGAAAAGTAGTCCAAAGTCACGCTCCCCCCTTCACACGAAAAGATTTCGTATTCCCAAAAGGATTCACATAGCTTACCCTTTCCCGGCTGAGGACAGGAAAAAGTGGGAGTCACCCCCTGTGTTAACAGTGCACTTTCCAGGTTGACAAAGAGGGTAATTCTCCCTGCTCCTGGCACGGCTTCTCTTAAAGAGCCAGCAGACCGCAAAATGGAAACGACATTGAAATCCATTTATGTTACCAATGGTACACTGATTAGGTCCACTATTGCCTGCGCATGGGTGAGTCGCGCTATTGAAATATGGTCAGAAAGCGTGTCATCAGAAATTGACACGATTGATAAAGATGAGATACTCCTTAAGTTAGGGAATATCAAGGACGCTGCCGACTACATGCTGGAAGCAATGAAGGATATTGGACTCTTGAGTTCACAGGCCACTACCATGGCAGTATCGGCTAGGCGGGCGTTGTGGATCCGCCAGTGGAACGTGGATGCAGATTCCAAAAGAAATATGGAGGCTCTCCCGTATAAAGGTGAGGCCTTATTTGGCGATGGCCTGGATGCGTTAGTCTCGGCGGCTACCGCAGGTAAGTCAGCATTTTTGCCCTCTGCGCCTGCACCGGCAAAAAATACCTATCACCCGGAAATGCAGTCCTTTCAGCCCAATAAATACAAAAAGACGAGAGGTTCCCCCTTCTTTGCAGGTAGGGAAAGGGGAAGAGGAAAGAAGCCCACATCGGCTCCAGGTTCCCAAGAGCAGAAGTCTACCCCTACTTCTGCCAAATCCCCAGCATGACGCTGGAGCTCCCTTGCGGGAGGCCGCTCGGGTGGGGGCACATCTCAGACTCTTCAGCCAGTATTGGATTCTGTCTGGCCTGGATCCCTGGGTGTTGCAAAGAGTATCCCAGGGGTACAAATTGGAGTTTCAAGACGTTCCCCATGCCGATTTTTCAAATCGACCTTGCCAGTTTCTCCGTCAGAAAGAGAAGCAGTAACAGCGGCAATCCAAAAATTATGTCAAGACCAGGTCATAGCCCTGGTACCGTTGTCACAACAAGGGAGGTTTTTTTTAAATTCAAGCCGCTTTGTGGCTCCGAAGCCTGACGGCTCGGTCAGACCGATCCTAAATCTAAAAGGATCTGAATGGTTACCTAAAAAGGTTCAAGTTCAAGATGTAATCACTTCGGGCAGTGATTGCCAGTCTGGAGGAGTGGGACTACTTGGTGTTGGTGGACATAAAGGATGCTTACCTGCATGTCCCGATTTATCCTCCTCACCAGGTTTATCTGAGATTCGCGGTTCAGGATTGCCTTTACCAATTCCAGACGTTACCTTACCATCTCTCCATGGTGCCGAGGGTATTCACCAAGGTGATGGCCGAGATGATGGTTCTCCTTCCTCAGAAAGGAGTCAATATAATTCCTTATCTTGATGACCTCCTGATAAAGGCGAGATCAAGGGAGCAGTTATTACAAAACATATCACTCTCTCTATCAATACTCCAACAACATGGGTGGATCATAAATTACCCAAAGTCACAGTTGGAACCGATGACAAGGTTGTCTTTCCTCGGGATGATTCTGGACACAGAAGTTCAGAGAGTATTTCTTCCACTGGAAAAGGCTCTGGAAATCCAGAAAATGGTAAAACAGATATTGAAACCATCAAGTGTGTCGATCCATCAGTGCATTCAGTTGTTGGGGAAAATGGTGGTGGCCTACGAGACCATACAGTTTGGCAGGTTCCATGCCAGAGTATTCCAGTGAGACCTGTTGGACAAGTGGTCGGGGTTACACCTACACATGCACAGAAAGATAATCCTGTCGTCAGAAACCAGGATTTTGCTCCTGTGGTGGTTACACAGCTCTCACCTACTAGAGGGACGCAGATTCGGGATTCAGGACTGGGTCCTGGTAACCACGGATGCAAGTCTCTGAGGCTGGGGAGTTCCAGGGACGTTGGTCACAACAGGAAGCCTGCCTTCACATAAACGTTCTGGAGCTAAGAGCCATTTACAATGGCCTTCAACAAGCGGTACATCTTCTTCAAGACCGTCCCGTGCAGATCCAGGCGGACAATGTAACAGAAGTCACATACATAAACAGGCAGGGTGGAACGAAAAGCAGAGCGGCAATGGCGGAGGCGACAAAAATCCTCCGCTGGGCAGAAAAACATCTACAAGCTCTGTCAGCAATATTCATTCTGGGAGTAGACAACTGGGAAGCAGACTTCCTCAGCAGACACGATCTCCATCCAGAAGAGTGGGGCCTCCACCAAGAAGTCTTCGCAGAGGTGACAAGTCTTTGGGGAGTTCCTCAAATAGACATGATGGCATCTCGTCTTAACAAGAAGCTTCAGAGATACTGTTCCAAGTCGAGAGACCCTCAAGCAGTAGCAGTGGATGCACTGGCGACCCAGTGGGTGTTTCCGTCAGTGTATGTCTTCCCTCCACTTCCGCTGATCCCAAAAGTAGTCAGGATCATAAGAAAAGCAAGGGTTCGAGCAATCTTCATTGCCCCAGACTGGCCAAGGAGGGCTTGGTACCCAGATCTTCAACAGTTACTCATAGGAGATCCTCGGCCTCTTCCTCCTTGAGAGGACCTGCTGCAGCAGGGGCCGTGTGTGTAACAAGACTTACTGCAGCTACATTTGATGGCATTGCTGTTGATCGCCGTATCCTAGCCAGGAATGGTATTCCCGTGGAGGTCATCCCCATCCTAATTCAGGCCATAAAGGGAGTATTGTCAAAACATTACCACCGTATTTGGAGAAAATATGTATCTTAGTGTTAATCCAAGAAAGCTCCTACGGAAGAGTTTCATTTAGGACGTTTGGTTGTGGAGGCGGGCCTCCGATTGGCATCAATCAAGGTCCAGATTTCGACCTTGTCAGTGGTCTTCCAGAAAAAATTGTCCTCTCTTCCAGAGATTCAGAACTCTGTGAAAGGGGTTCTGCATATCCAGCCTCCATTCGTGCCTCCAGTGGCACCATGGGACCTTAACGTGGTATTGCAGTTCCTTCAATCGGATTGGTTTGAGCCTCTACAAAAGATAGAGTTGAAATTTCTCACTTGGAAAGTTGATGCTTTTGGCTTTGGCATCCGCAAGGCGGGTGTCTGAATTGGGGGCCTTGTCTCACAAGAGCCCTTACCTAATCTTCCATGAAGCTAGGGCAGAATTGAGAACTCGTCACAATTTTCTTCAGAAGGTGGTTTCATCTTTCCATATAAACCAACCTATTGTTGTGCCAGTAATTACTGACACATTCACTGAGTCAAAATCTCTAGATGTGGTTAGAGCTTTGAAAATCTATGTTGCTAGAACGGCTCGTATACGGAAAACAGAGACTCTATTTGTCCTGTGTGATCACAAGATTGGCTGTCCTGCTTCCAAGCAGACTATTGCACGATGGATTAGAAATATGATTCAGCAAGGTCATACTATGGCTGGATTGCCGTTACCGAAGTCGGTAAAGGCCTACTCCACTAGGAAGGTGGGTTCATCCTGGGTGGCTGCCCGGGGGGGTCTCGGCATTACAACTTTGCCGAGCAGCTACTTGGTCAGGGTCTGTCACGTCTAGCAAAGTTTGAGGATCCGGCAGCTGAGATTTGCCCGAGGAGGTAGCAGGCTGTGAATGAACCAGATGAGGGGGCTGGATATAGTTCCTTTGCATGGGATATGAAGCAATGAAGAACATAGGCGGGGTTTGAGAGTCAATGGAAAGTATTTATTATGTACAGGGCTGAGGTAGAGGACCGAGGCTGGAGCATGATGGTTAAAGAAGTGGCAGGAGGCGAAGAACTGTGGACTGTGATTTGAAAGATGAGACTGTAGATGATGAACTGTGCAACTGTGGATGGTGGTTGAAGACGTGGCTGGAGACAAGGACTGTGGACTGTGGTTTGTTAAACAAGGCTGAAGATAATAATCTGCAGGCTGTGGTCGGTGGTACAAAGGCGTGGCTGGTGAAGGAGATCTGTGGAGTGTGGCTTGAAAGATGAGGCAGAAGACCCGGGGCCGACTGTGCCCAAAGAGTCTTACTGGACCGGGTTTTCCCGGAGCGCTTCCACAGGCAGCAACAGGCTTGGCACAGCAGGGCTGCAGCAGCAACAGAGAACAGACCAAGCAGGATCAGGAGGACCCAGAATACAGCAGGAATCCTGGGAGCATAGGCTAAAGCACCTACAACAGGGTTGTAACTTGAAGCACTGGCGTCCCTGTCCTAAACCAGCCCCCTTTTATAGGGAGAGCTTCCCCGGGATTGGCTGGAAGAAACAGGAAACAGGAACTGTGCTTAAAACTTGGTCTCCAACATGGCGGCGCCCAGTAATGCAGACCTTTTTGCAAAGCCACATTGCTCACTGCCCCTGGTCTCCAAGCAATGGCTCAGCAAGAGCAACCCCACTGTAGCGGCATCCTGCCGCCACGAGCAAACCCCCTCACTGCTGCTATTGCTGCTCATGGGTCCGGTGCAGCAGCCCACCTCCGCCGCTGCCCGCACATCGCCAAGGAAGCCAGCCCCACGGCCCCAGTTTTCCGGTAAGATTCCGGATGCTGACAGTTTTCTCCCCCTCCCCTTTGCGGGTGGACTCCGGGCACTTATGTGGTGTAGTTGGAAACTTGGCATGAAATGTCTGAAGAAGTCTTGGAGCATGGACATCCTCTGCATCTACCCAAGATCTCTCCTCTGGCCCATACCCCTTCCAATCAACAAGGTACTGGATGCGACCATAACGTCTGCAAGAATCGAGGATCTTGTGAATCTAAAATTTGTCACCATGTGCTGATTGGGTCTTGGGTGATTTAGGCAGAGCGGCTCTGAACCGATTAAGTACCAATGGTTTTAAGAGAGAAATATGAAATGCAGTAGGAATTCTTAACTGCGGAGGTAATTTCACTTTGTAAGCCACAGGATTCAACACTTTTTCGATTGGGTAAGGTCCAATAAATCTGGGAGCAAACTTTTTTGTTGGAACCTTTAATCTTAGGTTACGTGTGGAAACCCAAACCCGATCTCCTACCTTAAGGCTTAGTACAGCTTTTCGTTTCAGATCTGCATAGGTCTTATATCTCTTGGATGTCTTGAGCAAAGTTTGTGAACTTGTTTCCAAGCTTCAGTAAATTGTCGGAGTGTAGACTTTGCGGCAGGAACCTCGAGCGTAGGCAGAAGTTGGAAGTCAGAACTCTTGGATGGTAACCATAATTTATGAACAATGGAGAAGATTTTGTGGCAGATTGATAAAGATTGTTATGGGCAAATTCTGCGAACGGGAGGAAGTCCAGCCAGTCGTCCTGTGAGGAGGACATGAATAAACGCAGAAAAGTCTCCAGATCCTTGTTCACTCTTTCTGTTTGACCATCCGTTTGGGGATGATATCCTGAGAAGTTTAATTTCACGCCAAGAGCAGAATATAGGGATCTCCAAAACTTGGCCACAAATTGAGGACCTCTATCAGACATGATTTCCTGTGGTAGACCATGGATTTGAAAGATCTCTGCTATAAACAATTTTGCCAACTGGGATGCAGATGGAAGATTAGCCAGAGGAACAAAGTGTGCCATTTTAGAGTATCGGTCAACTATGACCCTTACGGTGTTCCGCCCACCAGACGTAGGTAAATCTGTAATAAAGTCCATAGAAATATGCGTCCATGGTCTTAGTGGTACCGGCAATGGATGGTGTAACCCGGCTGGTGGACCTTTGTGACTTTTATGCTGGGCACATTTTGGACAGTCAGCTACGAATTCCTGAATGTCAGTCCTGAGATGAGGCCACCAGTAGGTGCTATGAATGAATTTATGTGTCTTATGACCGCCCGCATGGCCCATGAAGGAGGAGGAGTGACCCCATGTAAGAAGTTTTTTGCGAAGATTTGATGCAACGAAGATCTTCACTGGAGGAGGAAGTAGAGAGGTATTAGTTGCAGAAAAAGAGGTGGATTCCAGGATAAATTGCTCTTTTGAACGGTCAGAGGGTTCTTCTGAACTTAGGGAGCGAGATAATGCACTGCCTTTTTGTTGAAGGAACCTGGTCGGTAACTGAGTTTAAAATTAAAATGTGTAAAGAAGAGTGCCCATCTTGCTTGGCGTGGGTTCATACATCGGGCCGACTGTAAATACAGGAGGTTCTTGTGATCCGTTGTCACCGAACTGGGATGCTGAGCTCCCTCCAACAAATACCTCCACTCCTCAAAGGCCAACTTAATTGCCAGTAATTCCTGTTCCCCAATAGCATAATTCTGTTCAGCGGGGGAGCATCTTCGCGAGAAGAACGCACTGTTAGGCGCCGAGGGTCCGCCCGTCAGTGCGGCCCGGCGCCTAGCAACTAGGGACGCCGCATGCGGACAGCCGCCGGCTCCCTAGCAACGCTAGACGCCGGGCGCACGGAGCCGCTCAGACCCTAGCAACGGGGACGCCACTGTCGGACCGCGTTCCCCGTTGCTGGGTCTAGATTAATCACCTCATTGGTATCCTGGCCGTGCAGCATGCAGCTGCACGGCATGATTGTTAATTACCCTGTCTGGCTCCTGATTGGAGAGCTCCCAGTTAAAAGCACTCTCTGGACTTCTCACAGACGCCGGTAATAGCTTCCTGTTTGCTGTGTCTGTTGCAGAGAGTTTTCCAGTCCTGTCTATCCGGTCGTTCCTGTCCTCAGTGGTCCAATACTCGGAAGTTGTCATCTTTTCCTGGAGTCCTGACCGAGCACCTTTAACATCCTGTGGTGTTCGTGAGTCGCGGCGTAGCCGTGTGTTGCTGCTTGACCGCTTACTATTTATTATTTGGTTACATTGTGTTTCGGAGCTTTTGCGGAGGATTCCGCTTCCACAAATCCACTCTGGTATCCAGCGGTGCTGGATAGGAGTAACGGATTCGTGGATTTTTGGTTGTCCTTTTCCCTGGCGGTTTGTCCGCACATACTTCTGGTTTAAGTTAGTTAGCTTGTAGCCCCTGGCCTGGTTGCTTAGTCAGAGGGCCCCTTGTTATCACCCTGTCTCGGATTTCCCTTTGTCTCCCATTAAGACCTGAGGGGGCATCGGAGTTGGGCAGACATAATCCGCCCTCCAAACGCGGCTGCCATGGGCTCAAGCAACCATAGTCTCGCAGGGGATTTCTGATAACACGGGCGAGACAACGGAGTTAGGGCGCCAGGGGTTACTAGGCTTTCCTGCTCCCGTAACCAGCATTCCATTCCAGTACTCTGACCTCCGTCATAAGATCACCTCTGGTCAGACGTACTGGTATCATAACATTATTACCGGCCAGACTAAAATTTAAAATTAAACAGGGTTTGATTTTTTCCCTTATTTCAGTTTGGAAGATTTGTCGGCCTCATGAATCCCACTGGTGTAGGGCCAAATCCTGGCCAGCTTCTAGTTAGTCAGATTCAAGAACTTACTCAGATGGTTCAGGATCTGTCCCTTCGGGTGAGGTCACAGGAAGATCTGTTACGGACTTCCCCGAGGGTCGTTCCTGAACCAAAAATGCATTTGCCTGACCGTTTTTCTGGGGATAGAAAGCAGTTTTTTAATTTTAAAGAGTCTTGTAAACTTTATTTTCGTTTAAGACCAGTCTCCTCAGGTACGGAATCTCAGCGGGTCGGAATTATTATTTCTTTACTTCAGGGGGATCCCCAGACCTGGGCTTTTGGTTTAAGAACTGACGATCCGGCATTGTTGTCTGTAGACGCCTTTCTGGGGTCTTTAGGGCTATTGTATGATGACCCTGATAGAGAGGCATCCGCCGAGAGTCATTTGCGTGCTCTCAGACAGGGTAAGAATCCTGCAGAGATTTATTGTACGGAGTTTCGCCGTTGGTCGAATGACTGTGGATGGAATGACCCAGCCCTGCGCAGTCAGTTTCGCCTCGGCTTATCTGAGTCTATAAAAGACAGTCTCCTTCAGTATCCCGCTCCTGAGACTCTTGATAAACTCATGGAGCTTTCTATTAAGATTGATCGTCGTCTCAGAGAGCGGAGGGCTGAAAAAGGAGCATCTGTCGGCTCTACTCCTGGTGTTTTTTCCATTCCTGTGGACATAGAGGAGCCTATGCAGATAGGTCTCTCCAAGCTGTCTCCTGAAGAAAGAACCAGAAGGCAAAATTCTGGTCTTTGTTTGTACTGTGGGAGTAAGGGACATTTTGCCCGTAATTGTCCGAACAAGTCGGGAAACGCCTCGACCAAGTGAATTGTGAGGGGGTTCACTTTGGTCTGCAGCTTATCTCCTCAAATAATTCACTGTTAGTCCCAGCTAAAGTTTCCTTTGGCAGCCTCTGTTCCTCGGTGTCGGCTTTTGTTGACAGTGGAGCTGCAGGGAACTTTATGGACTTAACGTGGGCCAAGGCCTTAGGTATTCCTCAGTTAGCCTTGGGTAGGTGTATCACCATGCATGGTTTAGATGGGAGTCCCTTGTCCAATGGGGTTATTTCTCTCTGTACACCTCCTGTACTATTTTCGGTAGGAGCTCTTCATTCCGAAAAAATTGAATTTTTCCTTACCCATTGCCCAGCAGTTCCAGTGGTTCTGGGTCACCCTTGGCTGGCCTTTCATAATCCCATCATTGATTGGCAGTCGGGGGAGATCTCACAGTGGGGTACCTTCTGTAATAAGGAATGTATTACGCTTCCCATCAGAATAGCTGCTGTCATTCCCGCACCCATTCCTGTGGAATACCAGGATTTTGTTGATGTATTTTCCAAGGGCAATGCGGACATTCTGCCTCCCCATCGGCCTTATGATTGTGCTATTGAGCTAATTCCTGGTGCCACTTTGCCTAAGGGAAGGTTATATGCATTGTCCGGACCAGAAACTGTGGCCATGAATGAATATGTTAAAGAAAGCCTAGGGAAAGGATTTATCAGGCCGTCTAAATCCCCTTTAAGTGCAGGCTTCTTCTTTGTGGAGAAGAAGGATGGATCACTCAGACCTTGCATTGACTTTAGAGCCTTGAATAAAATCTCAGTAAAAAATACTTACCCTTTGCCGCTGATTTCTGTCCTCTTTGATCAGCTACGTTCGGCTGTGATTTTTTCTAAGATTGACCTGAGAGGAGCATATAACCTCATCCGAATCAAGTCAGGGGATGAGTGGAAAACGGCATTCAGTACTCAGTCGGGTCACTATGAGTATCTGGTTATGCCATTCGGCCTGTCTAACGCTCCGGCAGTTTTCCAGGATCTCATTAACGATGTGCTCCGTGATTTTCTTGGAAGATTCGTAGTAGTCTATTTAGACGATATCTTGATATATTCTGACTCTATTGAACAACACGTTACCCAGGTGCGTCAGGTTCTAAAAAAATTACGTGAAAATCACCTATATGCCAAGCTGGAGAAGTGTGAATTTCATGTCACGGAGGTATCCTTTTTAGGGTACATTATTTCCCCTCGGGGATTCTGTATGGAACCGAAGAAGCTCCAAGCCATCCTTAGTTGGCGCAACCCACCAACTTAAAAGCAATTCAGCGCTTTTTAGGGTTTGCGAATTATTATAGAAGATTTATTCACTCTTTCTCCGACCTAGTTGCTCCCATTGTGGCACTGACTAAGAAGGGAGCGGATCCAACCAACTGGTCACGTGAAGCTGAGTTATCTTTTCAGGCCTTGAAACAAGCCTTTGTCTCAGCCCCGGTCCTCAGACATCCCAACCCAGAATTGCCTTTCATTGTTGAGGTTGATGCCTCGGAGGTTGGAGTAGGGGCTATCCTATCTCAGAAGGATCCGGATTCTCTGGAATTACATCCTTGTGCCTTTATGTCCAGGAAATTCTCATCTGCTGAATCCAACTACGATGTTGGTAACCGGGAATTACTGGCTATTAAATGGGCTTTCGAGGAGTGGAGGCATTGGCTTGAGGGAGCAACACATACCATTTCAGTTTTGACTGATCACAAAAATCTTCAGTACATTGAATCAGCTAAACGGCTGAATGCCCGGCAAGCTCGTTGGGCTTTATTTTTTACTCGTTTCAAGTTTATTATCACCTTCAGGCCAGGTTCCAAGAATGCCAAGGCGGATGCCCTGTCACGCAGTTTTCTTCCAGTTCATGATAACAGTCCTGTTACTCCCATACTTCCGTCTTCAGTCATTCGGGCAGGCCTCACACAAGATTTATTTACCCAGTTAAAGCAGCTTCAACATCAAGCTCCTGGAAATACTCCTGCTGGTCGTCTTTATGTCCCTGAGTTTTTGAGAGCAACCGTTTTGACGGAGTTTCATGATAGCAAAGTTGCCGGGCATCCGGGGATCGCTAAGACTTTGGAATTAGTCTCCCGCTCAGTATGGTGGCCTGGTCTTTCCAAAGACATTAAGGAGTTTGTTTTTTCGTGTCAGGTCTGTGCACAGCATAAAGTTCCCCGTTCCTTGCCTATCGGTCAACTTATGCCCTTGAATGTTCCTCTCAGGCCATGGTCTCATATTTCCATGGATTTTGTGGTGGACCTCCCTCTGTCAGCCGGATGCCGAGTCATTTGGGTGGTAGTTGACCGTTTTAGCAAGATGGCCCATTTCATTGCTCTTCCCCGATTGCCATCTGCCCAGGGATTGGCAGTTTTGTTCCTCCGCCATGTTTTCAGACTCCATGGGTTACCCACTGATATTGTTTCTGATCGGGGTCCACAATTCATTGCACAATTTTGGAAGTCTTTTTGTGCCTCTTTAAAGATGAAATTGTCTTTAACGTCTGGCTACCATCCCCAATCCAACGGGCAGACTGAGCGAGTTAATCAATCATTAAAACAATATTTGCGTTTGTACTCGGCCAAACTCCAAAATGACTGGTCCGAGTTTCTTCCGTTGGCGGAGTTTGCTTACAACAATGCCTGTCATTCCTCCACCAATGTGTCTCCATTTTTTACAGTTTTTGGTTTTCACCCCAGAGCTAATTCCTTTTTTCAACATTCCTCTGTCTCCTCACTGACCTTGACCGCTCATCTCAGACTCATTTGGAGAAAAGTGCACCTTGCTCTCAGAAAAGCGGCATTTCGGGAGAAAAATTTTTCTGACAAGCTCCGGCGGCCGTGCACTTTTAAAGTTGGAGATAGGGTATGGTTGTCGACTCGCAACATTAGACTTCGACAAACCTCAGCCAGATTGGGCCCTAAATTTATTGGACCATTTCATATTATAAAAAAAATCAATCCAGTTGCTTTCCGGTTACGTTTACCAAGAACTCTCCGGATCGGAAATACTTTCCATTGCTCCCTGTTGAAACCATACGTTTCTTCCAGTAGATTTCCTCGGAAGATCTCTCAGGGGAAATCACCAATAGATGTACAGGGTCAGCAGGAGTTCTTGGTGGAGAAGGTTCTCGATTCCAAGTTGTCCCGGGGTCGGCTTTATTTTTTGGTACATTGGAGAGGTTATGGTCCAGAAGAAAGGTCTTGGGTCCTGGATGAGGATCTCCATGCCCCGAGGCTCAAAAAGGCATTTTTTCGAGAATTTCCTCAGAAACCTGGCCTTAGGGGTTCCTTGACCCCTCCTCAAGGGGGGGTACTGTTAGGCGCCGAGGGTCCGCCCGTCAGTGCGGCCCGGCGCCTAGCAACTAGGGACGCCGCATGCGGACAGCCGTCGGCTCCCTAGCCACGCTAGACGCCGGGCGCACGGAGCCGCTCAGACCCTAGCAACGGGGACGCCACTGTCGGACCGCGTTCCCCGTTGCTGGGTCTAGATTAATCACCTCATTGGTATCCTGGCCATGCAGCATGCAGCTGCACGGCATGATTGTTAATTACCCTGTCTGGCTCCTGATTGGAGAGCTCCCAGTTAAAAGCACTCTCTGGACTTCTCACAGACGCCGGTAATAGCTTCCTGTTTGCTGTGTCTGTTGCAGAGAGTTTTCCAGTCCTGTCTATCCGGTCGTTCCTGTCCTCAGTGGTCCAATACTCGGAAGTTGTCATCTTTTCCTGGAGTCCTGACCGAGCACCTTTAACATCCTGTGGTGTTCGTGAGTCGCGGCGTAGCCGTGTGTTGCGGCTTGACCGCTTACTATTTATTATTTGGTTACATTGTGTTTCGGAGCTTTTGCGGAGGATTCCGCTTCCACAAATCCACTCTGGTATCCAGCGGTGCTGGATAGGAGTAACGGATTCGTGGATTTTTGGTTGTCCTTTTCCCTGGCGGTTTGTCCGCACATACTTCTGGTTTAAGTTAGTTAGCTTGTAGCCCCTGGCCTGGTTGCTTAGTCAGAGGGCCCCTTGTTATCACCCTGTCTCGGATTTCCCTTTGTCTCCCATTAAGACCTGAGGGGGCATCGGAGTTGGGCAGACATAATCCGCCCTC
Organism: Pseudophryne corroboree; assembly: GCF_028390025.1. Classification (NCBI taxonomy): domain Eukaryota; kingdom Metazoa; phylum Chordata; class Amphibia; order Anura; family Myobatrachidae; genus Pseudophryne; species Pseudophryne corroboree. The sequence goes on along the minus strand of NC_086447.1, from coordinate 250,655,435 downwards.
CAAACGCGGCTGCCATGGGCTCAAGCAACCATAGTCTCGCAGGGGATTTCTGATAACACGGGCGAGACAACGGAGTTAGGGCGCCAGGGGTTACTAGGCTTTCCTGCTCCCGTAACCAGCATTCCATTCCAGTACTCTGACCTCCGTCATAAGATCACCTCTGGTCAGACGTACTGGTATCATAACACGCACAAGGATGGACCTTCTTGTCCTCGAAAAGCTGGGATAATACTGCTCCTACTCCTACAGTAAAGGCATCAACCTCCACCAAGAACGGACGGCTGAAATCGGGTTGTCGAAGAACTGGAGCAGTCGTGAAGGCCTCCTTTAAAGATGAAAAAGCTTCCAAAGCCTCCGGAGACCATTTGGCAGAATCGGCTCCCTTCCTAGTTAATGCGTTTATAGGAGCTGTGACAGAAGAATAATTTTGAAAGAATCTTCGGCAGAAGTTAGCAAACCCCAGGAAACGTTGAATTCCTTTAAGGGTAGCTGGAAGTGCCCAATCCTGAATCGCCTGGACTTTAGCGGAGTCCATCTGTAACCTCTGCCCTGAAAGAATGTAACCGAGGAATGGAATTATGGGTACTTCAAAGGTGCACTTCTCTAACTTACAGAGTAACTGATTCCTTTGTAAACGAGTTAACACTTCTTTGACTTGTTCCCGATGGGTCTTCAGATCCCTAGAAAAAATGAGGATGTTATCCAGATACACTACCAAGCAGTCATAGAGGAGATCTCTGAAGATTTCGTTAACAAACTCTTGAAAGACGGCTGGGGCGTTACACAGGCCAAAAGGCATTACCAGGTATTCGTAATGTTCGTCGCGGGTATTAAATGCCGTCTTCCATTCATCCCCTGGGCGAATACGTATAAGATTGTAGGCCCCCCGTAAGTCCAACTTAGTAAATACAGTTTCTCCTTTAACACGGTCGTACAGTTCTGGAATCAGAGGTAACGGATATCTGTTCTTAACTGTTATGTCATTGAGACCTCTATAGTCAATACAGGGCCGCAACCCCCCATCCTTCTTTTTGACGAAGAAAAACCCTGCTCCGGCCGGAAATGTAGAAGACCTGATGAACCCTTTCTCCAAGTTCTCCCGGATATACTCCGACATGGCCTGTGTCTCGGGAAGTGAGAGAGGGTAAATTTGACCTTGGGGAGGAGTCTTACCGGGTACTAGCTCAATGGGACAATCCCAAGTACGATGCGGAGGCAAGGTGTCCGCCCCATGCTAACTGAAAACATCTTGAAAAGCTTGGTACTCCACAGGAAGGCTCGAAGGGCTGGAAGAACAGAGAGGTCTAACTGAAGGTAAACAGTTCTGAAAGCAGTCTTGTCCCCAAGAGAGAACATCCATAGTTTGCCAATCTATGTGGGGATTGTGTCTGATTAACCATGAAAACCCTAGGATTAGTCCATGAGAGGCTTTAGGAATTACAAGGAAAGAGATTTCTTCTGAATGGAGAACTCCGACCTTTATCTTCAGAGGAATAGTATGAAAGGATATAATACCCTCAGGGATATAACTTCCATCCACTGCGGTAACAGAAATGGTATGATCCAAAGGAACCGTTTGTATTCCAGATCGTTTGACCAGAGCTGATGTAATGAAGCTTTCGGTGGCACTGGAGCCGAGTAGTGCAGGGACGAGAAGAGAAGAAGAAGGGAGCTCCAATTGGGTTAACAGGACAGATTCTTTCTTTGTATGTAATTCTGAGAATTCTCCTAGCTTGACCTCTCCAGCACAAACTAGGAGCGGGCGTTTCCCGGACGTAGATTGCAAGTTTTAACAAAGTGATCAGATGCACCACAATACAGGCAGAGGTTCCCTTGTCACCATCTCTGACGTTCTTCATTGGAGTGGTGAGAGCGATTAATCTGCATGGGTTCTTCCACAGTTGGTTATGATGGTGTTGGTGGAAGAACAACTCTAGGCTTAGGACGATCTGACCGCAACCTCTCCATACAGCGTTCTCTGTACCTCAGGTCTAACTTATTGCATAAAGAAATTAGTTTATCCAATTTATCAGGTATGTCCTGAGTTGCGAGGTCATCTTTGATCTTTTCGGAGAGACCGCTCCAGAAAGCTGCAATGAGAGCCTCCTCATTCCAGTTCAGTTCTGAGGAAAGGGTGCGAAACTGGATCACGTACTGACTGACCGTACGTACGTACGTACGTACGCACGTACGTACGTACGTACGTACGCGTGCCCTTACGCAGGCACAGGATCTCCAATGAGGCGGCAGGAGTCCTGCCCGGTTCGTCGAAAATTCTTCGAAAGGTTGCTACGAAATCTAGATAGTTAGATAAGATGGGATCCATCCTCTCCCACAAAGGTGAAGCCCATTCCAACGCTTGCCCGGTAAGTAAACAAATGATATAGGCTACTTTGGTTCGTGCTGATGGGAAGTTGGCCGACTGTAGTTCGAACTGGATTTCGCACTGGTTAAGAAACCCGTGGCATTGTTTTGTATTCCCATCAAATTTACTGGGAGGTGGCAAATGCAACCGTGGAAGTGGTACTGTTACAGGAGGAAGCGGGACCGGAGGTGCTAATGTGGGAGCAGCTGTAGATACTTGAGGGGCCGTCATGGCAACACAGAGAGAATCGAGATGTTCGGACATACTGTGCATGAACTGCACGATTTGAGATTGTATAGCCTCCTGCTTACTTAAGCGAGACCAGATATCTGCAGTTGAATCCCCTCCTGAGGCCTGATCACCCATCGAATCCATTGGCTAAGTGCTTACTGTCACGTCTAGCAAAGTTTGAGGATCCGGCAGCTGAGATTTGCCCGAGGAAGTAGCAAGCTGTGAATGAACCAGATGAGGGGGCTGGATATAGTTCCTTTGCATGGGACACGGAGCAATGAACGTAGGCGGGGTTTGAGAGACAATGGAAAGTATTTATTATGTACAGGGCTGAGGTAGAGGACCGAGGCTGGAGCATGATGGTTAAAGAAGTGGCAGGAGGCGAAGAACTGTGGACTGTGATTTGAAAGACGAGACTGTAGATGATGAACTGTGGAACTGTGGATGGTGGTTGAAGACGTGGCTGGAGACAAGGACTGTGGACTGTGGTTTGTTAAACAAGGCTGAAGATAATAATCTGCAGGCTGTAGTCGGTGGTACAAAGGCGTGGCTGGTGAAGGAGATCTGTGGAGTGTGGCTTGAAAGATGAGGCAGAAGACCCGGGGCCGACTGTGCCCAAAGAGTCTTACTGGACCGGGTTTTCCCGGAGCGCTTCCACAGGCAGTAACAGGCTAGAAACGGCAGGGCTGCAGCAGCAACAGAGAACAGACCAAGCAGGATCAGGAGGACCCAGAATACAGCAGGAATCCTGGGAGCATAGGCTAAAGCACCTACAACAGGGTTGTAACTTGAAGCACTGGCGTCCCTGTCCTAAAACAGCCCCCTTTTATAGGGAGAGCTTCCCCGGGATTGGGTGGAAGAAACAAGAAACAGGAACTGTGCTTAAAACTTGGTCTCCAACATGGCAGCGCCCAGTAATGCAGACCTTTTTGCAAAGCCACGTTGCTCACTGCCCCTGGTCTCCAAGCAACGGCTCAGCAAGAGCAACCCCACTGTAGCGGCATCCTGCCGCCACGAGCAAACCCCCTCACTGCTGTTATAGCTGCCCACGGGTCCGGTGCAGCAGCCCACCTCCGCCGCTGCCCGCACATCGCCAAGGAAGCCAGCCCCATGGCCCCAGTTTTCCGGTAAGATTCCGGATGCTGACAGTACCCCCCCCCCCCCTCCCCTTTGCGGGTGGACTCCGGGCACTTATGTGGTGTAGGTGGAAACTTGGCATGAAATGTCTGAAGAAGTCTTGGAGCATGGACATCCTCTGCATCTACCCAAGATCTCTCCTCTGGCCCATACCCCTTCCAATCAACAAGGTACTGGATGCGACCATAACGTCTGCAAGAATCGAGGATCTTGTGAATTTAAATTTGTCACCATGTGCTGATTGGGTCTTGGGTGATTTAGGCAGAGCTGCTCTGAACCGATTAAGTACCAATGGTTTTAAGAGAGAAATATGAAATGCAGTAGGAATTCTTAACTGCGGAGGTAATTTTACTTTGTAAGCCACAGGATTCAACACTTTTTCGATTAGGTAAGGCCCAATAAATCTGGGAGCAAACTTTTTTGTTGGAACCTTTAATCTTAGGTTACGTGTGGAAACCCAAACCCGATCTCCTACCTTAAGGCTTAGTACAGCTTTTCGTTTCAGATCTGCATAGGTCTTATATCTCTTGGATGTCTTGAGCAAAGTTTGTGAACTTGTTTCCAAGCTTCAGTAAATTGTCGAAGTGTAGACTCTGCGGCAGGAATTTCGAGCGTAGGCAGAAGTTGGAAGTCAGAACTCTTGGATGGTAACCATAATTTATGAACAACGGAGAAGATTTTGTGGCAGATTGATAAAGATTGTTATGGGCAAATTCTGCGAACGGGAGGAAGTCCAGCCAGTCGTCCTGTGAGGAGGACATGAATAAACGCAGAAAAGGCTCCAGATCCTTGTTCACTCTTTCTGTTTGACCATCCGTTTGGGGATGATATCCTGAGAAGTTTAATTTCACGCCAAGAGCAGAATATAGGGATCTCCAAAACTTGGCCACAAATTGAGGACCTCTATCAGACATGATTTCCTGTGGTAGACCATGGAGTTGAAAGATCTCTGCTATAAACAATTTTGCCAACTGGGATGCAGATGGAAGATTAGCCAGAGGAACAAAGTGTGCCATTTTAGAGTATCGGTCAACTATGACCCTTACGGTGTTCCGCCCACCAGACGTAGGTAAATCTGTAATATAGTCCATAGAAATATGCGTCCATGGTCTTAGTGGTACCGGCAAAGGATGGAGTAACCCGGCTGGTGGACCTTTGTGACTTTTATGCTGGGCACATTTTGGACAGTCAGCTACGAATTCCTGAACGTCAGTCCTGAGATGAGGCCACCAGTAGGTGCTATGAATGAATTTATGTGTCTTATGACCGCCCGCATGGCCCATGAAGGAGGAGGAGTGACCCCATGTAAGAAGTTTTTTGCGAAGATTTGATGCAACGAAGATCTTCACTGGAGGAGGAAGTAGAGAGGTATTAGTTGCAGAAAAAGAGGTGGATTCCAGGATAAATTGCTCTTTTGAACGGTCAGAGGGTTCTTCTGAACTTAGGGAGCGAGATAATGCATCTGCCTTTTTGTTGAAGGAACCTGGTCGGTAACTGAGTTTAAAATTAAAATGTGTAAAGAAGAGTGCCCATCTTGCTTGGCGTGGGTTCATACATCGGGCCGACTGTAAATACAGGAGGTTCTTGTGATCCGTTGTCACCGAACTGGGATGCTGAGCTCCCTCCAACAAATACCTCCACTCCTCAAAGGCCAACTTAATTGCCAGTAATTCCTGTTCCCCAATAGCATAATTCTGTTCAGCGGGGGAGCATCTTCGCAAGAAGAACGCACAAGGATGGACCTTCTTGTCCTCGAAAAGCTGGGATAATACTGCTCCTACTCCTACAGTAGAGGCATCTACCTCCACCAAGAACGGATGGCTGAGATCGGGTTGTCGAAGAACTGGAGCAGTCGTGAAGGCCTCCTTTAAAGATGAAAAAGCTTCCAAAGCCTCCGGAGACCACTTGGCAGAATCGGCTCCCTTCCTAGTTAATGCGTTTATACATCTATGACAGAAGAATAATTTTGAATGAATCTTCGGTAGAAGTTAGCAAACCCCAGGAAATGTTGAATTCCTTTAAGGGTAGCTGGAAGTGCCCAATCCTGAATCGCCTGGACTTTAGCGGAGTCCATCTGTAACCTCTGCCCTGAAAGAATGTAACCGAGGAATGGAATCATGGGTACTTCAAAGGTGCACTTCTCTAACTTACAGAGTAACTGATTCCTTTGTAAATGAGTTAACACTTCTTTGACTTGTTCCCGATGGGTCTTCAGATCCCTAGAAAAATGAGGATGTCATCCAGATACACTACCAAGCAGTCATAGAGGAGATCTCTGAAGATTTTGTTAACGAACTCTTGAAAGACGGCTGGGGCGTTACACAGGCCAAAAGGCATTACCAGGTTTTCGTAATGTTCGTCGCGGGTATTAAATGCCGTCTTCCATTCATCCCCTGGGCGAATACGTATAAGATTGTAGGCCCCCCCGTAAGTCCAACTTAGTAAATACAGTTTCTCCTTTAACACGGTCGTACAGTTCTGGAATCAGAGGTAACGGATATCTGTTCTTAACTGTTATGTCATTGAGACCTCTATAGTCAATACAGGGCCGCAACCCCCCATCCTTCTTTTTGACAAAGAAAAACCCTGCTCCGGCCGGAGATGTAGAAGACCTGATGAACCCTTTCTCCAAGTTCTCCCGGATATACTCCGACATGGCCTGTGTCTCGGGAAGTGAGAGAGGGTAAATTTGACCTTGGGGAGGAGTCTTACCGGGTACTAGCTCAATGGGACAATCCCAAGTACGATGCGGAGGCAAGGTGTCCGCCCCATGCTAACTGAAAACATCTTGAAAAGCTTGGTACTCCACAGGAAGGCTCGAAGGGCTGGAAGAACAGAGAGGTCTAACTGAAGGTAAACAGTTCTGAAAGCAGTCTTGTCCCCAAGAGAGAACATCCATAGTTTGCCAATCTATGTGGGGATTGTGTCTGATTAACCATGAAAACCCTAGGATTAGTTCATGAGAGGCTTTAGGAATTACAAGGAAAGAGATTTCTTCTGAATGGATAACTCCGACCTTTATCTTCAGAGGAATAGTATGAAAGGATATAATACCCTCAAGGATATAACTTCCATCCACTGCGGTAACAGAAATGGTACGATCCAAAGGAACCGTTTGTATTCCAGATCGTTTGACCAGAGCCGATGTAATGAAGCTTTCGGCGGCTCCGGAGCCGAGTAGTGCAGGGACGAGAAGAGAAGAAGAAGGGAGCTCCAATTGGGTTAACAGGACAGACTCTTTCTTGGTATGTAATTCTGAGAATTCTCCTAGCTTGACCTCTCCAGCACAAACTAGGAGCGGGCGTTTCCCGGACGTAGATTGCAAGTTTTAACAAAGTGATCAGATGCACCACAATACAGGCAGAGGTTCCCTTGTCACCGTCTCTGACGTTCTTCATTGGAGTGGTGAGAGCGATTAATCTGCATGGGTTCTTCCACAGTTGGTGATGATGGTGTTGGTGGAAGAACAACTCTAGGCTTAGGACGATCTGACCGCAACCTCTCCATACAGCGTTCTCTGTACCTCAGGTCTAACTTATTGCATAAAGAAATTAGTTTATCCAACTTATTAGGTATGTCCTGAGTTGCGAGGTCATCCTTGATCTTTTCGGAGAGACCGCTCCAGAAAGCTGCAATGAGTGCCTCCTCATTACAGTTCAGTTCTGAGGAAAGGGTGCGAAACTGGATCACGTACTGACTGACCGTACGCGTGCCCTGACGCAGGCACAGGATCTCCAATGAGGCGGCAGGAGTCCTGCCCGGTTCGTCAAAGATTCGGCGAAAGGTTGCTACGAATTCTGGATAGTTAGATAAGATGGGATCCATCCTCTCCCACAAAGGTGAAGCCCATTCCAACACTTGCCCGGTAAGTAAAGAAATTATATAGGCTACTTTGGTTCGTGCTGATGGGAAGTTAGCCGACTGTAGTTCGAACTGGATTTCGCACTGGTTAAGAAACCCGCGGCATTGTTTTGTATTCCCATCAAATTTACTGGGAGGTGGCAAATGCAACCGTGGAAGTGGTACTGTTACAGGAGGAAGCGGGACCGGAGGTGCTAATGTGGGAGCAGCTGTAGATACTTGAGGGGCCGTCATGGCAACACAGAGAGAATCGAGATGTTCGGACATACTGTGCATGAACTGCACGATTTGAGATTGTATAGCCTCCTGCTTACTTAAGCGAGACCAGATATCTGTAGTTGAATCCCCTCCTGAGGCCTGATCACCCATCGAATCCATTGGCCAAGTGCTTACTGTCACGTCTAGCAATGTTTGAGGATCCGGCAGCTGAGATTTGCCCGAGGAGGTAGCAGGCTGGGAATGAACCAGATGAGGGGGCTGGATATAGTTCCTTTGCATGGGACACGGAGCAATGAACGTAGGCGGGGTTTGAGAGGCAATGGAAAGTATTTATTATGTACAGGGCTGAGGTAGAGGACCGAGGCTGGAGCACGATGGTTAAAGACGTGGAGGGAGGTGAAGAACTGTGGACTGTGATTTGAAAGACGAGACTGTAGATGATGAACTGTGGAACTGTGGATAGTGGTTGAAGACGTGGCTGGAGACAATGACTGTGGACTGTGGTTTGTTAAACGAGGCTGAAGATAATAATCTGCAGGCTGTGGTCGGTGGTACAAAGGCGTGGCTGGTAAAGGAGATCTGTGGAGTGTGGCTTGAAAGATGAGGCAGAAGACCCGGGGCCGACTGTACCCAAAGAGTCTTACTGGACCGGGTTTTCCAGGAGCGCTTCCACAGGCAGTAACAGGCTAGAAATGGCTGGGCTGCAGCAGCAACAGAGAACCGACCAAGCAGGATCAGGAGGAACCAGAATACAGCAGGAATCCTGGAAGCACAGGCTAAAGCACCTACAACAGGGTTGTAACTTGAAGCACTGGCGTCCCTGTACTAAACCAGCCCCCTTTTATAGGGAGAGCTTCCACTGGATTGGCTGGAAGAAACAGGAAACAGGAACTATGCTTAAAACTTGGTCTCCAACATGGCGGCGCCCAGTAATGCAGACCTTTTTGCAAAGCCACATTGCTCATTGCCACTGGTCTCCAAGCAACGGCTCAGCAATAGCAACCCGCTGTAGCGGCATCCCACCGCCACGAGCTGACCCCCTCACCGCTGCTACTGCTGCCCACGGATCCGGCGCAGCAGTCCACCTCCACCGCTGCCCGCACATCGCCAAGGAAGCCAGCCCCGCGGCCCCAGCGTACTGGTAAGACTTCGGTAATTCCTTTCCTCGAAATGTCAGTCTCCCTGGGCACAGGTTTTACAACTGAGGTCTGGAGGAGGGGCATAGAGGGAGGAGCCAGTTCACACCCAATGAAAAGTCTTTAGAGTGCCCATGTCTCCTGCGGATCCCGTCTATACCCCATGGTCTTGATGTCGTCCCCAGCATCCTCTACGGACTAGGAGAAAAGGATTTACCGGTAGGTTATTAAAATCCTATTATTGGCAATACTGGATTCATGTATGATAATGTGATAGGTTTAACTGGTCTTGGGGCAGGAACTCAGATGTAAACAACAGTAATCACATCTCAGGTCTTAGTCATCAACCACCGGTTGAGCTGACCAGTGATCCCCAGTGCACAGGATATGTCCCACCCCCGGACCAATGGAAGAAGAGCATACATTTCCCATTGTATTGTGTTTTGGACCATTGTATAAAAACAAGGCCTCCTAGCCAGTCTCAGTCTAATTCTCTGAAGGTTATCTTGCTAGACTGACAGGGGACCGGATCCGGGTGGCGCAGGTGAACAAACGTATGTATCCAATGGTTGCAACTTCTTCTCTGTGATATTGTTGTATTTCTTTGTATACCCCTTTTTTAGTAAATATTTGTTGCTGTGTTGGACCACAACATAACATATACAACTGGTGTTGCATTCCATTTCTGATAGGGTTTAAGGTGTATTCACCCACACGTGTAGCTGCATTGTGCTCACAGCATGACGTCGTGCTTACACAACGTGCATACATTTCATAGAGGTTTATAACGTACATTTAGCGGCCACAGCGACCCGAACACTTGTGTAATAAGGTGCTGCTTTTTCCTTAAAGTTAAACGAACTTAACAGTATACATACACAGTATATATATATATAATAGTGGAGTTCCTTAATGCGCTCTTAGTATAAAACTACTGTTGTTTTACTTATTCTATGTCAGTTAGTTTGTTCTATATCAGTTAGTTTAAGACTATGGGGTATATTCAATTAGCAGTGATAACGGACTTTTCAAGCGAAAAGTCCAGTTTTCCCGCGCGAAAAACCAGACTTTTCCCGCGAAACGCAATTACAGCCTATTCAATTATCGGTGATAATTTTTTCACTAATTCCACTTCACCTACTCTAAAGCAGGTGAAAAGTTGGGAAAAGTCACTATTTTAAGGTAAAAATGTTTGGATATGATACAGAACTCCTGGGACACCCCCCTTAATGACTAATTAGGCACATTGAAGTTTTTAATTATTTTTAATTGCCCAATAATGACATGTCATTTTTGGGGTGAAAAAGTACAAAGTGATGGAAATTGGGGTTCAAGGTATGGGACAGGTATATTGGGGTGCTTTATGAGTGGGACAGGTGTTTTTAGGCTTGCAGATGGGAGTAATCGGTCTGTTTCCACTTTTTTTTTAAAGTACCCTAAAATGACCCAAATATATACTTATACCCATTTTCATTTATTTTGCTCAAAAAAACTTGCTTTCTATCATTTTTTTTACATTTAAAAAAAAAATGCATATAACAGCCATTTCACACAATTTAAGTCCCCAAAACTCTCTAATGTGCTTTCTAACACACTTCTCTTCTGTTTAACTATGTTAATTTAGCATTTTTGGGGGTACAGGCTGATTTCCCCATTTTCACCTGCACTTTTCACTGCAAGAATTTTCACGTGAAACCCGTTTGGAATTAAGTAGGTCGAAAAATGGAGCGTTTTCGCGGCAATTTTCGCCCGATTGCCGCAAAAAATTTTCGGGTGAAAAATTGCAGCGAATTTGCCGATAATTGAATACCCTAGTATTTCTTTTATAGGCAAGCTTCGACACAGAGAAAAGATCCCTTGTCGACAGAGATCAACATAGAAATAGATACATAAAAGGTATCTCTGTGGAGCGCACTTCTTTAACAAATTAGATAATTATTAATCCAATGGAAATATTTTTTTACCCTGAATATTTATAAAGAGAGGATGACCTTACACATTTAGACACCCATATTTAAAACACATATAACTTTTTATTGTTAAGACAGTATAGCCTAATTCACATTTGCATTAAAAAATTATGAACATTTCTTTACAAAGTAATAATAAACATTGGAAATACAGTTGTTTTTTCAATTTATACTTTTAAAATGATAATAAAATGCTTTCATCCAATGCATTTTGTCTTATAGCGACTTCTTCAGGGGTGTTTTATGAACAATAATTCTTTTCTTATAGAAAAGCTGTACCCTTATCAAAGAATATGATCTTTGATCAAACCAGCTATTATGCTAAATGTAATTCTGGATTAGATTTAAAAATTTGAGATTTTTGTAATCCATGGTTACTATTAGGGAGCTATATTAGTATATGTATATGTGTAATGTTAATAAAGTTTATTTGTATGCTATAATACAGTGGAGGGGGAAGAAGCTGCTAGACTGTCCCCACGGCAGCATCATCCGCATGCCATAGCCGGGGAGCAGGAGTCACGAGCAGTTAGAGAGGAGGTTATAAAAGGGGCTGCTGGTGCGGCAGTTGGAAAAGAGCCGGTAGCCTGTGAAACAGTGAGGAGCGGTGATGGAGGACAGGGAGATCTCTTACCAGTAAAGGAGGTGACCCCCATCGAAATCATTTCGGTGAAGTGTGGGAATCGCTGACATCGGGAGCTGCTGCGGTGGTAGACGCGTGAGTGAGGAGAGACAACAGTCCAGGATGGACAGCGCCTTACCTCTCTCTGCCAGCACTGATTGCATAGGAGGCCAGGAGAGTGAAAGTGTTGAGGGCTGGAGCACTGGTCAAGCAAGTCGATCCTCCAAATTCAGCGGCTGGTAGAAGTAGGGACAGCCTCCCTGAGGAATCGAAGGGGCTAGGCTACAGCACAGACCCATAGACCCAAATTCAGTGTGGTATGACTGGGTGAGTGACCATCCCTCTGGAGCAGCCATTCAGCATAGAGTTGGGGGAGTGGCCTAGTCACAGCGGGAGCACAGCAGCTGAGAAGCGGGGTTAAGTAAACTCCCACTATGCACTATACAACCCCAGCTGCATGACATTTATCAATGTAGCTACAGGAGTTGGACATATAACCTTAGCTACAGGCATTGCTTATAGCAGAATCAGTTATATAGCTGCTGAATTCAATTATACAGTATTATAAGATGATGCTGATATTTAGTGAAAGGATTAAATACATTAATAGTAACCGTTATATAGCATATTGGCCGAGATACCATACAAGGGACTGCTGAAGCCTTTGCTATACGTGACATACTGGACAATTGTAAGACATATTAAAGGTTACAGCTTCCCATATAGATACTACTGCATATGTTATTTATATCATCTGTTGGAGGCTGCATAGTACAGAAAAGGACATCTGCTGCCGTCACCAGTCTGTGAGAAACAATTTGGTTACTAGTTAGACAGAAGACTTTGTTACCTATGAAAAAAACTTACCTTTGGACAGCTAGAAAGGAAACATAAGTAGCAGTCGCAGTCTAGCAGACACTGAATTCTACATAGCTGCAAGTCATAATTTATTGGACACAAAATGCTACAACAGTAAACAAAGGCTAGTATTATCCTTTCTGTACCAGAGAAAACTGATACTTCAAAGACAGTGCCGGAAATTATTAAGGGGAAGTATCTACAGATTATTCAGTCCACAGTTAGAGCAACAGATGGGAATATCGGCCCCATGGACCCCATTAATATTCAGTAGAGACTACCTGATTTGCTATTTATAGCAGGATTGCAACATTGTAATGAAAAGATATCCTTCTAGATACTACTATAACGCTAACTCAGGAACCCCAGGGCCGCAACGAGTGCACTAACAGGACAAGGGTACCCGGGTTATTTGTTGCCTAAGAGAAGGCGGAGAGTTTTTTGTGTTGCATGCATTTATAATTGTATAGGCACACTAAGGCAAATAGTTTAGAAAGGGAAAAAGGAGTATATTAAGAAATATATTTATATATTCATATATGGCTATGTAATGTTATTAAATATTTATTACTGTGACATTAAAACTACTATACTTACCATTCTTCCTGGTGTTGCTGGAAGTCGTATGGAGAGAGCTGGAAAAGAGAACAGGTATATTAAAGTCAAAGGGAAGTTGTATTTACATGCACATGAATATATATTGAAGAATCACCTTATTAGGGGATAGGGCTTACCCAAGCAAGCCCAACCAAAATAATCTCATATCTTGGGTGGAGGCACATTTAGGGTAATCAATCAATAGATTAGGGTGGAAAGAGGGTTACATTTATGGAGGCACTGCTGAGATCCTAAGATAAGCGGACTTCTCCTGTGTACCTATAATTCATAATGGAAGCGATGACTGGAAAATACATTTATCGTTGGTGTAAAGAGAAGCGAGTAGATCCCTTGTGTAGTTTTGGGTTAGGAGGAAATTTAATTGCCGTTTGGGATGAACTGGTATTAAAAGGAAATAAAAAAACTATATGGTGTGATACAACCATACATTGTGGATCGGTGGAGGGGACAAGTTGGGGATACCTTTGCTTTGCTCATCAGCAATAATGCATTATTAGATCCCATACTACTTCCTAGCATGATTGTCGTGGAGAATGTCCCCGGAAGAAAATTTCAACTGCTGTGGCCCGATGATAGTAAGGATGATGGGGAGGAAGGGGCTACCCCAGTTGATAGCAATGATAACCGACCACCCTTTTCTGGGGGAGATTCCCACAATAACCATTTAGGACAAAAGCCACCCTGTGATAAAGAACCCACAATAGCTTCACATGCTGAAGCAGTAGTAGATAAAGTTGTAAGTCATTTGGAGAGGTGGCACTTTGAAGGAGGATATCGTCAACTACGGATATTCTCAGGAATAACACCTGTTCCGGCGGGAGAGGAGACCTATGAACTATGGAGGGAGGCTGCCATCCAGCATTCGGAAGAATGGCAGTGTCCTGAGCACATAAAACGGCAACGTGTTGTGGAAAGTTTGAGGGGTCCAGCCATGGGAGTGATACAAGCCACCAGGAGGAGCAATACCCAGGCCACTCTAACCGACTACATAGAGGCTCTAGACTTCTCGTATGGAACATTGGAAGATGTGGGAGACCTGTTAGCTAGACTAAATAGCACGTATCAGGAGTATGGAGAAACACTAACGCACTACATTTACCGAGTAGATAGATTCATATACAAGATTGTCGATAAAGGGGGTATTGATAAAGAGCAAGTGGATGAGAGATGGATTAAACAAGTGCTCAAATGGGCCCTTACTAATAGCCCTATTGCGCAGAAGTTACGATGCACCTTGTCAAAGACTACCCCACCGACTTTAAATGAACTAGTAAGGGAGGTTAAACTGGAGGAAGTACAGATTGAAAATCGTGAGAAGACCATAAAAAAGGTAAAGGTGGTGTTACCTGCTACTGATAAAACCACTCTGGATGAAAGGTTATTAAAGTTATTAGAAGAACAAAATAAAAAAATTGACCAGGTGATAGCTCTTCAGGAGGATCGTAGTAGTAGTATTAGGTCAGATCTGCCTTCAGGTATGGGACGGGGAGTGAATCGACGAGTGGGAAATAGGTCCCCTATTATCTGCTATTCGTGTGGACAGCCCGGTCATCGCTCTTTTGAATGTCCAGTAAATAGTAATAGTCGAGGAGGGAATTATACTAATACTCGCCGGAGAACAGAACCGGTGGAAAACTCCCAACGGGAGCGCTGTGACCCCCTCATAGGCTCCCCAATCATAAATGTCCATGCTATGGGGAGTGCTCTGTGGTCTGATAAAATTCCAGACAGTCTAATGGGTCCCGCCCCATTGGTAAAAGCCCTGGTTAACGGGCATGAATGCACAGTACTGATAGATAGTGGATCTCAGGTGTCTATTATCTTTGAATCCTGGTACCAATCCCATCTGACTGATGTTCCTATCCAACCCCTCAGTGGACTCACCATCTGGGGTCTCAGCGAGCAGAAGTATCCCTATTTGGGGTATGTAGTTACCCGAATATCATTCGAACCTGGGTTGATCACTCCGAATGAGACTGTTCTTTTGGTTGCCCTCGTTTGTCCTGATTCCCCTGGGGACAATGGGAAGTTACCAGTGATAGTAGGTACTAACACCAATATGTTTAAAAATCTCAGTAATTGGTGTGATAAGCAGGGTGTGGACAAAGGCCATGGGAACTCCTTCAACGGTGATTACATATGCCAAAAAATTAACAGTATACTAGAAACATCGGGGAGTGAGGCAACCACTGGCGAGGGTATAGATCAAGGATCTCCTGCTCTGGACACATGCTTTCATGGTAGTGACATTGACCATGTTAGTAAAATAAAGTTGCTTGCCCAGCTACAACTACGAGAATCGGTATTCTCTAAATTGATATCCAAAATATAACTTGAATTTAGAAACAGGGAGATGGGGGAGAAATGAAACACAGACACAGGGAGGGAAGGGAGGGGAAAAATAGGGAGGTACGAGAGAGAGAGAGGGCAATCATCCTTAATTGTCAACAAACATAAGTGTTATTGTTATGCACACCAGTGCCTGCAGGAAAGTACTAGTGTCAGAACTGTTATGCACTCCAGTGTCTGCAGGAATGTACTGGTGTTTGAACTGTTATGCAAAACAAATGGACTCACAGACAAACTGGGGAATATGACATAACGTACACAGAAGGTGATAGGGTAACAAAATACACACACAGTGAACAGAGAAGCCCAGAGGCTAAGGAACTGGGTATCTCCCTTGTATTAGAACTGCTCAGATGTAAAAAGCAAGATGTTGTGTTTTAATACGTAGAGAACCCGAAATGCTGTTGCTAAGGGCAACAGCAAAACCCTAAAGGGTTACCAACGGGTGTGGCAGTAAACTCCTTGGTCAGAGATGGAATGATAGACACAAGGAGAGCCTCCACAATCCTGATTCTCACTTGCAGTGCACAGGTTTAAGCTTACTGCCACTAAACTGACCCCTGACACCTAGCACAGTGAGACAGGATTAGACAGGCAAGTGTTAGAATACAGCCGCAAACTTGCTAAGTTCACAGAGTAATAACAGAACCCCAGCAAGCTAAACGACTGACTCCAGTCTTACTGCTAGGTCTGGATTGGCAGAGTGTAATACCAAATCCCCAGGCCTATTTGCAGTAAGCAACAAACAAATACAAAGCTACACAGTACTGGCTAACTTTCATGAACTGACTAACCAACAGAGATTCAGCAGCATCTGCTTACCCTGAAAAGAGGCCTTATAAAGCAGGTGCTGTCCACGCCCCACTCAGACCTCACAGACTGTGAGCACAAAAACCAGCACCGGATCCCCTGCCGTGCACAGAGCCTATAACCACTGCACAGCAAAAGACCCGAACCGGAGTATCAGCTGCGCTCAGGTACTCCACTAGCACTTGTCTCCCGGTTGCCATGACGACGTGGCAGCACAGGGCAGGAGACCCTAACAGTACCCCCCCTCTGACGAGGGGTCAAAGAACCCCTACCACCGGGTTTATCGGGGAACTGCGAGAAGAAAGAGCGTATCAGTCTGGGGGCATGAAGATCACAACTGCGCACCCACGACCGCTCCTCCGGGCCATACCCCTTCCAGTGCACCAAAAATGACAGCCGACCCCGAACCCCCTTGGAGTCAAGAATCCTTTCAACAACAAACTCCCTCTGGCCACGTATCAGAAGAGGGGAAGGTCTTCCACTGGAAGAAGGATTACTAATCGCCCGTTTTAAAAGGGAACAATGAAATGTTTTATTGATACCCAAAGAACGGGGCAGATCTAACTGAAATGCCACCGGATTGATAACCCTGGTGATCTTATAAGGGCCGATGAACCGGGGCCCTAACTTATGAGATGGCTGTCTCAACTTCAAATTCTTGGTAGACAACCAGACGAAGTCTCCTAATTTGAAGCTGCAGGGTCTTTTCCGCTTATCAAAAACCCTTTTGGTCACTAATGACACAGACACAAGGGCTTTCTTCACTTTCCGCCAAATACCTCTAAGGACCGAAACCACAGAGGAACCACCAGGCGTGGAGTCCAGGGGGTCAAAAGAATTGGCCTTAGGATGATGCCCATACACACAAAGGAAGGGAGAGATCCCTGTAGCAGAGTGAGCCGCGTTGTTATAGGCAAACTCCGCCATGGACAGATGAGCAACCCAGTCAGTCTGACACTTGGAGACATAACACCTGAGGAACTGCTCCAAGGACTGGTTCACCCTTTCAGTCTGCCCATTAGACTGCGGATGGTAGCCTGACGACAAGCTGACAGAAATCTGGAGATCGGAACAAAATGCCCTCCAGAATTTGGCCACAAACTGGGATCCGCGGTCAGAGACCACATCAAGTGGCAACCCGTGGAGACGCACAACATGCAGCATAAATAATTCAGACAGGCGTCTGGCTGATGGCAGCCCAACCAGTGGAACGAAGTGCGCCATCTTCGAAAACCTGTCAACGACAACCCAGATGGCTGTCATCCCCGAGGATTTGGGCAAGTCCACCACAAAATCCATTGAAATGTGGGTCCATGGCTTAGATGGGATAGAGAGTGGATGTAATGGGCCAACAGGAACCCCTCTAGGAGTCTTATTTCGGGCACAGATGTCACATGCCCGAACCCACTGATCCACATCCTTAGCCACCGAGGGCCACCACACCGCCCTAGATAGCAACTCCCGAGTTCTGGCAATACCCGGGTGACCTGCCGACTTCTTGGCATGGAATTCCAGGAACACTCGCTGTCTTAACCTAGGAGGCACAAACAAAAGACCTACCGGAAGGTCTGGAGGAGCCTGCTCCTGTGCTCTAAGGACTAATGATAAGAGGTCCTGGGTAATGCCCACTTTAATACATGATGGGGAAACAATGGGCAACGGCTCCTCGGTGGTCTCCTGGATTGGAGCAAAACTCCGCGAGAGCGCATCAGCCTTGATGTTTTTTGACCCAGGGCGATATGTTATCAAAAAATTAAAGCGAGCAAAAAACAAAGCCCATCGTGCCTGCCTGGCATTGAGACGCTTCGCTGACTCTAAATATGCCAGATTCTTATGGTCAGTGAGAATTGAGACCACAAACTTAGCCCCCTCAAGCCAGTGTCTCCACTCCTCGAGTGCATCCTTAATAGCCAACAATTCCCGGTTACCCACGTCATAATTCATCTCGGCAGGCGAAAATTTACGGGAAAAGTAAGCACAGGGATGAAGGCGATTATCAGACACTCCCATCTGAGAAAGCACTGCCCCAATACCCATCTCAGAGGCATCCACCTCCACCACAAAAGGACGCTCTGGATCTGGGTGTCGCAGCACCTTGGCCGAAACAAATGCCCTTTTGAGACGGGCAAAAGCCGCTTTAGCCTCACAAGACCAGTGAGCAACATCCGCCCCTTTCTTAGTGAGTGCCACCAAGGGCGCCACTATAGACGAAAATCCAGCGATAAATCGTCTATAAAAATTCGCAAAGCCCAGGAAACGCTGAAGCGCCTTCAAACTAGTGGGCTGCACCCAATCCAGGACTGCCTGTACCTTGGAACCCTCCATTTGGAAACCTTCTGGGGAGATAATATATCCTAGAAATGCGATTTGCTGAACTTCAAATTCGCACTTCTCCAGCTTCGCCCCAAGCCGGTGGTCTCTGAGTTTCTGGAGGACTAAGCGTACATGCTTCCGATGTTCCTCCAGGGAATGGGAGAAGATTAGGATGTCATCTAAGTATACAACTAAGAATCTATCCAAATATTCCCTGAGCACATCATTCATGAAATCCTGGAAGACTGCCGGGGCATTACAGAGCCCAAAAGGCATCACCAAATATTCATAATGCCCTGAGTGGGTATTAAAGGCAGTCTTCCATTCATCCCCCTCTCTTATTCAGATTAGATTGTACGCACCGCGTAGGTCAATCTTAGAAAAAATGGTGGCAGTACGAAGCTGGTCAAACAAGACCGAAATGAGAGGCAGTGGGTATGAGTTTTTAATCGTGATACGGTTCAATTCCCTGAAGTCGATGCAGGGTCGCAACGAACCGTCCTTTTTACCCACGAAGAAGAACCCCGACCCAACTGGAGACTGTGAAGGTCTGATAAATCCCTTAGCCAAGTTCTCCTGAATGTACTCTGCCATAGCCTGAGTCTCAGGACGTGACAGGGAGTACAACCTGCTCTTGGGAAGCTTAGCATTTGGCAACAAATCAATGGCACAGTCATAGGGGCGATGGGGAGGTAGTACCTCTGCAACTTTTTTGGAGAACACGTCCGCAAAATCTGCATAACACCCTGGCAATCCTGGCAAACTTAGCTGCGAGAGCCTGACTGGAAGGCTCAAGCAACTCCTGAAACAATCAGTACCCCAACTAAGAATCTCCCCAGAGACCCAGTCAAATTGAGGATTGTGGGCCCTTAACCAGGGTAACCCCAACACCAATGGGGCAAAAGTACAGACAGTCACATAAAAGGACAATTTTTCAGAGTGTGTGGCTCCAATAAACAAAGAAATCTGGCTAGTGCAAGAGGTAATTTTACCTTGGGATAATGGTTCCCCGTTTAACCCACAAATCTCAATTTCCGATGCCAAGGGTACTAAGGGAACAGAGTGTTTTAGGGCGAATTGGCGGTCCATAAAAACCCCGTCGGCCCCACTGTCCACAAAGGCCTCAGTCTTGACAGTTTGACCGAGGATCTTCAAGGTCACCGGAATGATAAAAGTCTTCTTGGGAAATTCTGACTTCTGGCCTGACAGGATATTTCCCATCACCCTCAGGCCCTGAAGTTTTCCGGCTTTTCTGGGCATGATACTACCACATGACCTTTATTCCCACAGTACAAACACAACCCCTGCTGTCTCCTCCGCGTCTTCTCACGCGAGGAGAGGCGGGTAGCCCCAATCTGCATAGGCTCCTCAGAAAATTCCTCAGAGTCTGAGGTTCCCTTGGGAAGGAAGGAAATCTCAGTCTCCCTTTCAAGCCTACGCTCTCTCAGCCGTCTATCCACCCGGATGGATAACTGCATGAGCTGATCCAAGCTATCAGGCAAGGGATATTGTACCAGTTGGTCCTTTATCTGGTTAGAAAGACCTCTTCGGTACTGGTGTCTCAGGGCTGGGTCATTCCACTGGGTATCATGGGCCAACCTCCGAAACTCCGTACAGTAAACCTCAACTGGCCTTCGCCCTTGCTTAAGGATCGAAATCTGAGCCTCGGCTGAGGCCGTCTTGTCAGGGTCATCATACAACATGCCCAGTGCCGTAAAAAAAGCATCAACACTTTTAAGCGACGGACAGTCAGGCTGCAACCCATATGCCCAGACCTGTGGGTCTCCTTGTAGCAAGGAAATCACTATGCCCACCCGCTGAATCTCCGACCCAGAAGACTGAGGCCTAAGCCGGAAGTATAGCTTGCAGCTCTCCTTGAAACAAAAGAACTGCGAGCGATCTCCAGAAAAACGATCCGGGAGATTTACTTTCGGCTCCTTAACCCCTGCAGGTGCTGCTGCTGCGGGAGCTCCGCCTGCAGCCTGGGAGGTGTGCATCTTAATGGACAAATCATTAAATTGTCGAGTCAGGACCTGCACCTGATCGACCACCTGTTGCAACGTATTTTGAGGGGTATGCTCCATATTCCCACAAAATTTCAACAGGAGTATTTGGCTGCTGAATATGTTATGCACACCAGTGCCTGCAGGAAAGTACTAGTGTCAGAACTGTTATGCACTCCAGTGTCTGCAGGAATGTACTGGTGTTTGAACTGTTATGCAAAACAAATGGACTCACAGACAAACTGGGGAATATGACATAACGTACACAGAAGGTGATAGGGTAACAAAATACACACACAGTGAACAGAGAAGCCCAGAGGCTAAGGAACTGGGTATCTCCCTTGTATTAGAACTGCTCAGATGTAAAAAGCAAGATGTTGTGTTTTAATACGTAGAGAACCCGAAATGCTGTTGCTAAGGGCAACAGCAAAACCCTAAAGGGTTACCAACGGGTGTGGCAGTAAACTCCTTGGTCAGAGATGGAATGATAGACACAAGGAGAGCCTCCACAATCCTGATTCTCACTTGCAGTGCACAGGTTTAAGCTTACTGCCACTAAACTGACCCCTGACACCTAGCACAGTGAGACAGGATTAGACAGGCAAGTGTTAGAATACAGCCGCAAACTTGCTAAGTTCACAGAGTAATAACAGAACCCCAGCAAGCTAAACGACTGACTCCAGTCTTACTGCTAGGTCTGGATTGGCAGAGTGTAATACCAAATCCCCAGGCCTATTTGCAGTAAGCAACAAACAAATACAAAGCTACACAGTACTGGCTAACTTTCATGAACTGACTAACCAACAGAGATTCAGCAGCATCTGCTTACCCTGAAAAGAGGCCTTATAAAGCAGGTGCTGTCCACGCCCCACTCAGACCTCACAGACTGTGAGCACAAAAACCAGCACCGGATCCCCTGCCGTGCACAGAGCCTATAACCACTGCACAGCAAAAGACCCGAACCGGAGTATCAGCTGCGCTCAGGTACTCCACTAGCACTTGTCTCCCGGTTGCCATGACGACGTGGCAGCACAGGGCAGGAGACCCTAACAGTTATAGCAATCGCTGGGGGGTGGTTTGCGTGGGAGTGAGAGAGATACTTTTATGGAGAGAATATTCGGTGCTGTCAAATAGTGTGAATATGGAGTTTTGGGTTTCTGGATTAAGAGAGAGTATGAATAAGACCCATTTCTTGTGGAACGTGACCGCTCCAGTGATGACATTAGACAAAGCAGTTCTCCTGTCGAAATACATGAGTTGCAACATCTTTTGGTGTACTTCAGAGAGCGATGGGGAGGTGCGTTTTAACCAATGTGTCAGAACAATTTTCTTTGCAACAGTAACTATAATTGTCAATAAAGGGGTGAAGGCATAACTATTCAGGCCAAGATTCCAGTTCGTAAAGTCCGCCAGTAGGCAAGATAGGGGGTCAAGATTTGGGACAAATTTGAAAATGCGTTTAATATAATTAAGGAGTTTGTACCAGAAGCGGCGTATGTGCGGGCAATCCCACATACAGTGGAGAAAGGTGGCGGTAGCACAGTGGCATTTAATACATTCAGCAGAATTAGTCGGGTTAAAATGAGCGTATTTTGCTGGTGAGATATAAGCCCTGTGGAGTGTTCTAATATGAACCTCCTGTAGATACGATGATTGGAGCGTTTTCAAGGCCTGAATAAAGTGATTGGTCATCTGATCTGGTTGCATGTGGTAAATCAGATCTTTTTCCCAAGACTTGCTGACACCCTCCCATTGCTTCTCTGAGCCATTTGTAGTAAGGAGAGAATACAAGAAACTGATACGGTATCCTTTCCGTGCGCTATGCATCATCACCGGCCGTAATGGGTCAGTGAGCGGAGAGGAGGTTCGCGAGGAGGTAGACCAGCCTAAAGAAGAAAGGTAATGTCTCATTTGGAGGTACATATAAAAATGGGTGTGTGGAAGCTCATAGGAGACTACTAGGCCAGCAAACTGAACAAAATTACCACCCGGGTTAAAGACTTTGGTAGAGTCGGTCAGTCCCCTATCCCTCCAGAGCCGGAACTGGGCATTGGAAATAGAAGGCGGTAAAGCTGGGTTACCCCATAATGGAATAGAAGCGGCATGCAACGGGTTCCTCTTCTACCGTTTGTTTACCCCTTGCCATGACAGAAATATGTCCTTAAATAAAATATGTGTTTTTACGTGAGGGGGAAGAAGAGCAGGATGTGTTAGGAGTAAAGCGGCTGGTGAATAGGGGTAGAAAAGGGCTTCATCAACACTGACATCAGTAAATGTAGATTTGTGTGATAACCAGTCAGAAATATATCTAAACATGATTGGGTGAGAGTAAGAGGGTAGATCCGGTAACCCCACGCCCCCCACCTTGCGAGGACCTATAAGTTTAGAAAGGGCAATTTTAGGTTTCTTCCCCGTCCACAAAAAAGAACTCATCATCCCCCGCAGAACCCCTAAATCATGTGCGGTCAATGATACTGGTAGTTTTTGCATGACATAAAAGATTTTAGGAAATATTATACTTTGTATAACAGCAATTCGGCCTAGAAGAGATATCGGGAGGAGTTTCCATCCTAGAAGTAGAGCTGAAATCTTAGCAATGACAGGTGAAAATTTTAGGGAATAGAGTCGTGGGAGAGTAGATGGTATGTGAATCCCCAGATATTTAATGGAGGTGTTAGAGGAGCGAAATGGGAGGGAGGAGAGAAAAGGGGCTAAGGCAGTGTGTGTATCGCCTAAACAAAGCAGCTCCGATTTAGAAATATTAATGCAGTAACCAGCGATATTGCCAAAAGAGTGGATCAATTCTAAAATAGCAGGGATAGAGCGTTTGGGATCAGATATGAATAATAGCATGTCGTCAGCGAATAGTGAAACCTTTAATTCGGTGATACCTATTTTTATTCCAGTGAAAGTGGGGGAGGCTCTGAGGGCAATGGCTAGGGGTTCCAGGGCTAGGGCAAATAATAGGGGTGATAGGGGGCATCCCTGTCTGGTGCCTTTTTTAATTTCAAAAGGGGCTGATAAAAGGCCGTTGCAGGAAATTTGGGATTTAGCATTATAATAAAGGCATTTGATCATGGAAATAAAGTGAGGGGGGAACCCAAATCTATCCAGGGTAAGGAATAGATGTTGCCAGTCTACATGATCAAATGCCTTCTCGGCATCTAGTGAAAGCAACAAGTTAGAAGTTAGGGGAGAAGCATCAGAGACAGAAATGGCTGAGAGGACCCGACGAATGTTGATTTCGGAGTGGCGCCCAGATATAAAACCCGATTGATCCGGGTGGACCAAAAGGGGCATAAGAGGTTTCAATCTATCTGCTAGTATTTTTGTGAGTAATTTGTAGTCTAAATTTAATAGAGATACAGGGCGGTAAGATTCTGGTAGTGCCAGATCTCTGTCTGGTTTAGGCAATAATTTGAGAGTGGCAGAATTAAAATGGGGTGGAGTTCTGAGTGAGGACATCATAGAATTAAGGGTGGTGACGAGAACCGGACCTACATGGGGAAGAAGGACTTTATAAAAGTCCCCGCTAAAGCCATCAGAGACCGGGGCTTTGTCAGACTTAGTATGGCGTATGGCCTTTTCCACTTCGGAGAGAGATATGGGTGCCATAAGCAATTCCGTATCACTGGGGAGGAGTTGGGGAGGGTGGATGGACTCCCAAAATGAAGCATCAGTGTGAGAGCCAGGCGTGGAAGGTGAGGATGAAGGGAGAGGGTCAGAATACAGCCGACTATAGAATGCACTAAGGACATCAGCGATTTCTAGATCGGAGGTAGTGAGCACGTCTGGGGTCTTGCGAAGAGGATGAATCACCGCGGGTGGACGGGAGCCCTTGAGGAGGTTGGTGAGTAATTTCCCGGTTTTATTGCCAAACCTATGGAATCGGTAGTTGACCGAGAACATGTGACGATCACCCATAGATCCCATATATTCTTCAAAGTGCATTTTGGATTGTAGATAATATTGTCTATTGGTAGGGGTAGGACAACTTTTATATTGTTAAAAATTAAGGGTAAGAGCTGACTGAAGTGATAGATATTTGGAGGTATATTGCCGTTTGGAGTGTGCCACGAAGGAGATGATGTCACCCCTAAGAACCGTCTTTGCGGTCATCCAAAATAATATCGGATCTGATTCCAAGTGGGATCCATTGAGTTGGACAAAGTCCTTCCAAGCCGACTCCAAACGTAAACAGAAATCAGGGGATTTGGCTAAGTATGAGGGGAATTTCCATAATCTAGGTGTAGGGGTAGAGGAGTCCAGAGTTAGGGTAGCTGACACAACAGCGTGATCCGAGATGACAATTGGGGCGATGGAGGAATCCATTACAGAGGAGAATAGAGATTGGGAGATGAGGAGGTAGTCTATACGTGAGAGGGTAGAGTGTGCGGCCGACATGCATGTATAGTCTCTGTCAGTAGGATGGTGAGCCCGCCAAATGTCAACTAACTGGAGATGATCTGAGAGTGAGGGAATTCCCAGTTTGGGTAAATGGTGGGTGGAAGTGGAGGTGGTCGATTTGTCTAGGAGCAGAGATGATACCAGATTAAAGTCCACACCAATAACCATGGGTACATCTAAGTAAGGGGTAAACAAACTAACCAATTTTTGGTAGAAACATTTTGAGTATGATGTAGGGGCGTATATGTTCCCAAGGATCAGTGGTTTACCTTTCATAGTCAGGGATACTATAACATAACGGCCGTCCGGGTCTCGGATAGTGCAGGACATGGTACGGGGAATGTGCTGCTTGATCAGAATCACTACCCCCCGGGCTCTGGAGGAATACGGGCTGGAGGCCATCACTGACCAACCCAACATAGCTAGTTTGGTTACTTCCGCGGGGATCAGGTGAGTTTCCTGTAATAAAGCAATGTCTATATTTTGCTTATTAAGATAAAGAAGTACCTTTCTCCTCTTAGCCGGTGAATTGAATCCTTCCACGTTCCACGTCCCTATTTTTACGTCAGACATAGTGCAGTAAGCGAAACAAAAATGCCACTCATCTCTCTAGAAGTGCTCGATGGGACGGAAACAAAAAGGGAGAGGAGGGAGAGGGGAGGAGACAAACGCACATAAAAAATAAAAACAGTCATAAGACACCACAGATATACAGAGGCCATTAGGAGTCGTTCTAAAAGCGTATAACATGTAAGCAGAATGCTGAAGACACAATAGACCCTGTGCTTCCGGGGTAAAAAGAACAATATCCTAAGGGAGAGATAGGTATTAACAATATTCTGCAGGCGCATGGGGGAGTGATGAGCTTCCCCTCCTCCGCGAACTGGAGAACAATTAACAAAAAAGTGAATACTACCACCAGCTCGGTACTGTCGAGATATGGTGGGTGCAGCAGCAGCCAGAGCCCTAATCATGGTGATAGAAAAAAAAATAAAAAATTGAGCAGTTCAGCAATGAGGTCCGTACAGACAATACAATACGGTAACATATAGTGAGGACCAACCAGGATAACGCATATGTTAATATGGTGACGTAACATAGCTAGCAAAAGATATCATAGAATAACTGTAAGCAACTGAGTGGAACCATACACTCTGCACGAGAGTGACTAGAGAACACTCATTTGTGTTAGTGGCAGTAGAGAGGTTTCTGGGAAGTAATCAGGGAGGTAGGGACACGGGGTCACTGATGTCGGTAGCATTGTCTCGAAGGAGTTCCTGGTACTTGTACATCTTGACGATATAATTGTATTTGGAAACACCCTGGAAGAACATAATGAGAGGTTATTAAAGGTATTAGATCGTCTTCAAGCCAGAGGGTTGAAATTGTCGGTGGAAAAATGTCAGTTGTGTCAATCCGTTGTGAAGTATTTGGGACACATTGTTAGTAGGCAAGGAATTTCTACAGATCCAGACAAGGTTACCGCTGTAGTGAACTGGCCTCGACCCAACAGCTTGAAAGATCTGAGGTCTTTCCTAGGGTTTTGCGGCTATTACCGAAAATTTGTTCCACTCTACGCTAAGATTGTTCAGCCTCTGACCGAACTGACTAAGGGTTATCCACCCAATAATAAGAAGATAACATCAAAGCAGATGGGTGAGCACAGATATTTCAGGCCACGTGAACCCTTTGGAGAAAGATGGAATATCCAATGTGAGGACGCTTTCAAAAAATTAAAAGGGAGTTTAACTGAAGCCCCTGTACTAGCATATGCCGACCCATCGCTCCCATATACCGTTCATATAGATGCGTCCTATGAGGGCCTTGGGGGAGTTCTTTATCAAGCCCCGGATAATAGGTTGAAGCCTATCTCCTATGTCAGCCGTGCATTATCTGGCAGTGAAAAGAACTACCCTGTCCATAAACTTGAGTTTTTGGCATTAAAGTGGGCCATTGTGGACAAATTTCATGATTACTTGTATGGTGTTCCTTTTACTGTTCATACGGACAATAACCCATTGACCTATATTTAGACAACAGCTAAGCTTGATGCTACTGGGCACCGTTGGCTGGCAGCCCTGTCAAATTACAACTGTACCAATAAATACAAGCCGGGGGTCAGTAACCAGGATGCCGATGCGTTATCCCGAATGCCACACCGGGAAGTGCATATCGTCAGTGAGGAATGGGTTGAAGTTCCTGCAGCTACTGTCAAGGGGTTATGCAATCAGATCAATATCATTCACGGTCCATTAACTCCCGCCATTGTGACTATGGGAGTGTCAAATGCTGCACTCCCTAACATGTACTGCTGGTTGAATAAATCTGCCTTTGGAGGTTTAGAGATAGTGGATTCCCAACAAATGATCCGGGAACAACAGGCTGATAATGATATTTTTCCAATTATTCGGATGTTGGGGCATCCTCATCTGCCTGTTTCGAATGATGAATTGTCCACTAAGTCTAAGGTCTTATCCAAGCAAGTAAAGAAATTGATCATACATAAGGGGATATTGTACAGGAGGTTGATACGAATGGATGGCACTTATAAGATGCAATTGGTTCTGTCAGAAAAGTACAAATTAATGGTATTACAAGCCCTACACGATGGGCATGGACACTTGGGGTACGATAAAACCCAGGGATTGGTCTCTGAAAGATTCTATTGGCCTTTCATGAATAAAGAAATAGATCAATACTGTAAAACGTGTGGAAATTGTATAGTTCGAAAAAAATTGCCTGAGAAGTCGGCTCCGTTAGTGAACATTATCAGTACGGGTCCCATGGAATTAGTTTGTATCAACTTTCTGGACCTTGAGGATCCTGGAGGACGACATAGTAATATATTGGTTGTAACCAACCACTTTACTCGATACGCACAGGCCTATGTGACCAGTAATCAAAGGGCAGTGACCATAGCAAAGACTCTATGGGATAGGTTTTTCATACATTATGGCCTCCCAGCAAGGATACATTCCGATCAGGGACGGGATTTTGAGGGTCGATTAATTCGGGAACTGTGCAACTGCTGTGGTATCAAGAAATCCAGAACAACACCATACCATCCTCAGGGAGACCCTCAGCCTGAATGTTTCAACCGAACATTTTTAAATATGTTAGGTACATTGAGTCTTAAAAGAAAACCTTGTTGGAAACAATACATATCACACTTAGTGCATGCGTACAATTGCACGAAGAATGAAGCTACTGGATACACACCCTATTTACTAATGTTTGGGCAAGAAGCTCGATTACCCATAGACGTGAGCTTAGGAACACAGGTTAGCTCGTCATCTGGGACTTCACACAGTCAATATATCAAGCAATTACGACTGCAGCTGAACGAGGCATTTCAACTGGCTCAACGTGAAGCTAAGAAATTATGGGAGCAGAACAAATTGCAGTATGATAGTCACGTAAAGGAACATCGATTACTTCCTGGGGATAAGGTACTAGTTAAACTTCTAGGATTACCCCGTCGTCAGAAATGAAATAACCGATGGAAGTACAAACCTTACATTGTCGTAAAACAACTTAATGACCTTCCAGTATATCAGCTGATACCAGAGAATGAACAAGGGCCTTTAGTAACTTATCATCGGCACCATCTGTTGCCAATAGCCCAAGACATTAGGTGGGAAGAAACAGAAGAAGAAGTGAAGGAAGATAGTCAATTGGTAGTGCTACCAAAAGATGCTCCTTCCCATCTAGATGATGACAGGAGAGGAGGAGAAAGATGATGCTGATATTTAGTGAAAGGATTAAATACATTAATAGTAACCGTTATATAGCATATTGGCCGAGATACCATACAAGGGACTGCTGAAGCCTTTGCTATACGTGACATACTGGACAATTGTAAGACATATTAAAGGTTACAGCTTCCCATATAGATACTACTGCATATGTTATTTATATTATCTGTTGGAGGCTGCATAGTACAGAAAAGGACATCTGCTGCAGTCACCAGTCTGTGAGAAACAATTTGGTTACTAGTTAGGCAGAAGACTTTGTTACCTATGAAAAAAACTTCCCTTTGGACAGCTAGAAAGGAAACATAAGTAGCAGTCGCAGTCTAGCAGACACTGAATTCTACATAGCTGCAATTCATAATTTATTGGACACAAAATACTACAACAGTAAACAAAGGCTAGTATTATCCTTTCTGTACCAGAGAAAACTGATACTTCAAAGACAGTGCCGAAAATAATTAAGGGGAAGTATCTACAGATTATTCAGTCCACAGTTAGAGCAACAGATGGGAATATCGGCCCCATGGACCCCATTAATATTCAGTAGAGACTACCTGATTTGCTATTTATAGCAGGATTGCAACACTTTAACGAAAAGATATTCTTCCAGATACTACTATAACTCTAACTCAGGAACCCCAGGGCCGCAACGAGTGCACTAACAGGACAAGGGTACCCGGGTTATTTGTTGCCTAAGAGAAGGCGGAGAGTTTTTTGTGTTGCATGCATTTATAATTGTATAGGCACACCAAGGCAAATAGTTTAGAAAGGGAAAAAGGAGTATATTAAGAAATATATTTATATATTCATATATTGCTATGTAATGTTATTAAATATTTATTACTGTGACATTAAAACTACTATACTTACCATTCTTCCTGGTGTTGCTGGAAGTCATACGGAGAGAGCTGGAAAAGAGAACAGGTATATTAAAGTCAAAGGGAAGTTGTATTTACATGCACATGAATATATATTGAAGAATCACCTTATTAGGGGATAGGGCTTACCCAAGCAAGCCCAACCAAAATAATCTCATAGCTTGGGTGGAGGCACATTTAGGGTAATCAATCAATCAATAGATTAGTGTGGAAAGAGGGTTACATTTTGATAAAATAACTTCCACAGTTTGGCAACATTTAGTGGGATTCTCTAATTAAGATCAACTGGTTATTTATATTAATCTTCAAAACGAAGGTTTTTAGTTGCTATCAAGCCTCTTTTAATTTTCTAGCCACAATCCTATAGGTCTGTATGCATAGGGATCCAAATGTGGAATTCCACATTTAACCAGTTGGTCTTAATACATAATAACCCAGTAATAATGGCCAATATAATGCTTAGTAGAACATGATATGCCAGGGAAAATGTCCATTAGGTACTATGCCACTAGAAATGTACAGTACGGATACCAATATCCAGTTCAATGTATTGTCAGATGGGCAATTCCTAGTAAGACACAATAAACCATTAAGAATGAGCAGTATAATCCTATTGGTAATGTCTGGTTGAATGTAATATGTCTGTTTTGCTGCACTAGGTTCAGTCAGAAATTATTTACTTACCTTTGTTCTTTGATATTGCTGTGTTGGATATTGCAATACTCTCGACCTCAGCAACATGTTCTGTTATTTTTGGTTTGATTCTGTAAAGCTTTATGCCAAATACAGCCGTGAACACTTCATTAACTGAGCATATCTTCTCCTAGTCCTTCAGTCCTCAATTACCACACAACTGGATAATCTATCTGAGCTTTTTTGGATCCATTCATTTGTTTAGTTTCTCCGAATGGGATACCTACCTTCATCATTAGATATAATTGTGTATCTGCTATACAGGTTTTTGGTAGGGGTTTTATTGTGATTAACCCTTTGTCACGCACATACACACATCACATAGTCTCCGATGAGTGCTGTATGTGATACTGCCTTTGGGAATTAAAAAGCCTTCCAAAGTTAGGTTATCTCAGATGAAATAGGGTCAGTATGTTTACATAATTTTTACTAATATAGTTATAAATTGGCTTACTAGTCTTACTAAGATACAAAGTTATACAGCAGATATATAAGAAAAAGAAAGAAATTAATTGAAGGGGCCATACTTAAGTTGTAAGAACATTCATAAAAATGAATTAGATACAAGTACATTTACAGAGGAGAAGGTCCTAACAGAACTCTCAAAAATAAAAGTGAATAAATTGATGGGGCCAGATGGGATAGATTGAAGGAGACTAAAAGAGCTTAAAGGGATGCTGGTAACAATATTAACAGAATTATTCAACCAGTCGCTAGCTACATGAGTAATTCCTAAGGACTGGAAAATAGCACTGCACAAAAGTGGAAGCAAGGAAGAGGAAAGCAACTACCAACCAGAGATCCCTACATCAATAGTAGGGAAATTGATGGAAACACTTTTATACTTTAAGTAAGAGTTGTGGAATATCTCAAATCCAGCAATTTACATGATCCCAGACAGCATGGATTTACTGGGGGGCAGGGGGAGGGGGAAGTGGGGGTTCAGGGGGGGGGGGGGATCATGGCAAACAAATCTTATTGACCTTTTTTGATTGAAAAATAGGGGTTTGAAAGTATGTTACAGTGGCACGCAGATAAGCATTGCAAACTTTGAAGTGGATGGACTAGATTGGCAAAAGACCATGCCAGGTTCAACTCTTATTAACTAAGAATAGAAAACTGAGGCTACAGTGGGCACATTATCACTAAGGACAGTCACCTTGTAATTTTTTTTATCCCCCTAAGATTTATTTTCTCTTGGAAAATATTTACCAAGTGCCTCTTAGCTGTAAAATATATCCTCAGTCACATCCCATACACTTGAGTGAGTTTTGAGGTGTTTATCACAGCACAAAGTGTGCTTAGCTGAAATGGCCTCAGGCCTTCTGTCACAAGCTTCTTCCCTACAGTATATTTAAACAGTACTCAGCATTGGTAGAAGCTACCGTTTGTTTGGTTTCTCTGTTTGTACTAAATAAGTGAGCCCTGCAGATTATATGTATCTACAGTTTTAATTCAGGCACATATTTTTTATTATATGTTCAACTAGAAAAAAAGAGAGTTTAATAATACTGTGCATGTTGGTATTATGGTTTTATAGCATCATCTTTTTGTCTACCGGACAGTCCTTGCCATTTAAATGACCGCAGTCCTTGACAGTAGTCCTTGCTTTATCCACACTAATCATAGTCCTATATATCTAAAAACGAGTTCATAATCAATGGTTGCCCTTTACTGATTTCTTTAACTCATGGCTCTTTCTTTTCATCTTCAGGTCAGGCTCCAGTTTGGAACTAAGTGAATGGGTTCAGAAGTACTAAAGTTTGTACTTTTGCAGACTGCTTGGGCAGCTGACGTATCTGATTTCACAGCACACTAAGGAGGATGGAGCTACTTCAAAAGACTTTCAAAGCACTACGTCTTAATTACACAATGCTAATGACCCAACAAGTACCACTTCTTATCATAAGCATATTCTGCAGTATGTCTCCTTCTCCTCAACCTGTACAGTTTAGGTGGCTGAAGTTGCTGAGAAAGCCTACAAAAATTCTGCAGAAAACAGGTTGAGGTGCAAAGTTCTGTAAATAAATTCTTTGAGTTCAGCTTCTGCCCCATCATTCTGCCCTATACATGTGAATTCTCATTTTGGTGAATTTATAGTCTATCACATCTCCCAAAATTGCTGTTGCAGAAACCAGGATCCCACTGCAGCCCCGTTCGCATCTCTGTGGGGGCATGCCTGGCACTCTCAGAGATGATGGGTAGCCCCCAGGCTTTCGCTGCAATCTGAATAAATACTAAGCGGCCTGCGGGTGGGATGGCAGGTCTGCCCTGCCATAAGCGTAGGGTTATCCCTTTAATTCTGGACACATTAATTACACAGGTTCTGCTGGCTGACTTCAAGACTCAATTTCACCTGGTTTTAATCATCCACAAAACCTGTGTAATGAATATGTGTCCAGAATTAAAGGGATGAGGTGGTAACCCTACATAAGAGGGACATTTGGGAGGTATGGTCTATGTACCGTGTATAGCTGGAATGATGCCGGCTAATTCATTCTGCTGTGGTATGGTTGGTTTGAGGCTAAATTAAAACTAACTTCCACTTATGATAGTGGAATAATATTAAAAGGTTGTTTATTTCTATTGTACACTGTTAGCTGGCACTCAGTATTGATCCACTGATACTGTAAGTCTGTTTATCAAATAAGTAGTGCACATAATGTCATAAAGCTCTGCATTTACAGACATATTTTACAGTATAGTAACTTTCTTTCTACATTTATGTGTAACTTTCAATGACTCCAGGAAGCACCACCAGCACATGTGGATATAACATCTTCTACAACTGCTGGTCAACCTAAGCTAATTCCCTCATACATTGAAGAGACCTTTTCTGATATTTTACAGTATGCTAGGGAAGGGCACAGATCGATTCCATGACCATACATCACAAATTTTGTATTGTTTCTGGAGCCATGTGGCCTGATTCAGAGGTGGATGAGGTGACGATGCCGCACGATGTAAGTCTGCCCATGCATCTGGGTCATGCGTGCCGAAAGTTGCAGCTCAGGGATGCAGTAGAGAGTAGGGCCTGTGGACTTTAGTGGGCAAACCGGGGTGGATGGCTAAGCTGACATGGAAGTGTCAATGAAAGCGCCTGCATCCAATGATGCACAGCAGCTCACACAGTCAGGAAGCCATACTCAGATGGATAACCTACACCTGACATCAGGGCGATATTAAGGCTGGTGGGGGCCCAGGGCAAAGAAGGTGTGGGTGGCCCCAACACACACATACACACACACACACACACACACACACACACACACACACACACACACAACCTGAACGTCACGGGGATGTAGTCGGAATCCCGGTGGTCAGCATACCAATGCCGGGATCTTGGCCGCCAGAATGCTGGCAGGGGCACGAGGGCTATTCCCACTTGTGGGTGTCCACAACACTCATAGAGTGGGAATAGAACCTGTGGCGAGCGCAGGGAACCACCGAGCCCGTAGCATGATGAGTGCAGTGATCCCGCAAGGGGCTTCGTTGCGCTCGTCCTCCTGCTGGCATTCTGGTGGCCAGGATCCCGGCATCAGTATGCTGGCCGCCATACCCAATGCCGTCACGAAGCAGAATCCTGGCCAGGAACAACGCGCCAGTGCCTCTCACAGTCAGTGTCTCGCAGGATTTCCCTTCACTATCCAACGAGACTGTACATGCAGGACCTCGGCGGCCGCTGTTAATGAACAGCGGAGCCACCTCAGGAAGAGTGCTCCGACTGAAAAAGATGTCTGTGGGGGCATTGCCGGTGCTAGGGTGTTCGGCACCCCTCTGCAATTTATTAATTTGCGCCTTCCCCATCATACTTTAAGAAGGGGCGCCACAAATAAAGGGTGTGGTTCCAGAAGAAAATGATGGGGGGGGGGGGGGGGTACTATGAGAGAGGAAGGGGGAGGTTAGTGTTAGGAGAGGTTAGTGTTAAGGTAGATGCTTTGCTGAAAGGACCTTTCTCGTCAGGTGCTGGGCTATGTTATCATATACTGGGAACAGTAACCTATGGCAGGTAAAGTGACAGAGGGGCATATACAGGGTGACAGTGGCACTTATACATGGGTGACAGGGCTATATTAATGGGGAAGCAGAGGGTTATATATGTGGGGTGACAAAGCAAGATACGTACACAGGGTGATAATGCACATCTACACTCCCAATCCGTTTTTACCAGCACTCATATTCCTTTTCCCCTCACCCCATCAGCCACTCACCTAGTAGGCCACCACTGCTGTTTTTCTTTGCTGCGCAGGGTCCTCTCCTGTGTGTGCGGTGCTGGCTGGGGTTTCCTGCTGTTAAAAGCAGACAGTGCAGCACATGTGGATATGCTGATGTTAGGGCTCCAGCAAACCGCTGGGTCCTAGTTACCGGTGACTGTTAGGATCTCCTGAGGCCAGGCTGCGTGTTAACCCCCAGCTCTTGCCCTTCAATATGCAAGGATAGACAGAAGGGCCCGCGATTTCCCCCCATCCCCTCCCATCCACCTGTGACTTGACAATGTTGACAGTTGCAGTGTGGAGGAGAGGAAGAGGGGGACTGAATCACCGGCGCCGCTTCCTATCGTATAGTTTGACAGGCACAGCGGTGGCCAGCATTGGACATCCCCACCAGGTACTGTAGCACGTGACTCACTCACTGTGTGGGGGTCCTTACTGTGGGCATCGGCGCTGCTGCCTGTCATATAGTTTGATAGGTGCAGCAACGGCCGGCAGCACACTATGTCCTAGCAAGGCAACCCGTCCCTATGTTGGGACCACTAATGTGTGGGGGCCCCGGTATGCCGCCCTGTCGCCCCTTCCGTAATCCGGCCATGCCTGCTGGTACACAGATGGTGCCGCTAAAGATGAAAAATACACCATCTCAAGATGCTGCAAAGTGGCCGTACCTGTGTCTGACTGTACTGATGCTGCAGTAGCGATATAACCAGTCTCTTGCAGTTCTAAGCAGTGTTGGACTAGGGCATGAAGGGCCCACTGGGGGAATATAGCGGTAGGGGTCCATGCTTAGGGGTGTGGCCAGTCTCCAGAGGGTTGTGACCAGTCACCACAGCTTGGCTAATCATTGGGAAGCGTATGGTCTAGGGCTAGGCCCTTTGAGTATATATATATATATATATATATATATTATATAGAACAGATAGTCCGGCACTCCTCTATGTATGCAACAAAGGTAACTTGCTGGGGTGCCCTCCTAGAACTCGAGAAGTCCAATATAATAGAGGAAATAGGGCATCACTCCACAGATTTGAAGATGGTTAAAAGGAATAAAGGACTTTTTTTTAACCAATTTCAAGTCTGTGGATTGACACCTTATTTCCTCTATTTTATATATATATATATATATATAAACGTTATGGTAAGAACTTACCGTTGATAACGTGATTTCTCTTATGTCCACAGGTATCCACAGGATAACATTGGGATATTGTCGAGCGACAGCGAAAATGGCACCAACACGGTCACGAGCTTTCTGGCCTCCCAGGATGCATTGGGGCCTCCACTATATAGTCCCGCCCACTGACTCAGTCAGATCAGTTCTTTCCACAGCGATTATAGGCAGGAACATTAGGTAGAGACCTGTACAGGCGATAAGAACACACATGCACACCCTTCCATACAAGAAGGAAGAGGTTTTTAGTGTTTGTCTAGATCCTCAAATCAGATGCGTCCGGGTGGGATCCCTGTGGATACCTGTGGACATAAGAGAAATCACGTTATCAACGGTAAGTTCTTACCATAACGTTTATTTCTCTGGCTGGGTCCACAGGATTATCCACAGGATAACATTGGGATTCCCAAAGCCATTTTAGTGGTGGGGACGCTCCTGATTGCACAGGAGGACCTTTCGCCCGAAGTCTGCGTCATGAGAGGCAAAAGTATCCAAGGCATAATGTCTGATGAATGTGTTTATGGAAGACCATGTGGCTGCCTTACATATCTGTTCTGCTGATGCACCCTGTTGTGCTGCCCAAGAAGGGCCTACCTTACGTGTAGAGTGTGCAGAGACATTAGCCGGAATAGGGAGATCTGCATGAGAATAAGCTTCAGATATTACCACTCGGAGCCATCTCGCCAGCGTCTGTTTACTAGCAGGCCAACCTCTCCTATGGAATCCGTAGAGGATGAAGAGGGAATCTGTTTTCCTGATGGCAGTAGTACGATCTATATAGACTTTTAAAGACCGGACCACGTCCAGTGACGCTTCTCCCGCAGATAGTCCCGATACCTGAAAAGCTGGGACTACAATCTCTTCATTCAGGTGAAACTTTGACACCACCTTTGGAAGATAACTAGATCTCGTTCTGAGAACTGCTCTGTCTGGAAAAAAACTTAGGAAAGGAGACTTACATGATAATGCTCCTAAATCTGACACTCTTCTGGCCGACGCCATTGCCAGTAAAAAAAGAACTTTAATCGTTAACCACTTAAGATCCGCTCTCTCAAGTGGTTCAAACAAAGGACCCTGGAGAAATGTAAGAACTAAATTCAAATCCCAAGGAGCTGCAGGAGGAACAAATGGAGGTTGAATATGTACTACTCCTTGGAAAAACGTACGTACATCCTGTAGGTCAGCAATCTTCTGCTGAAACCATACAGTCAACGCTGAGACTTGCACCCTCAAGGAAGCAACCTTCAACCCCTTATCCAATCCTGCCTGCAGAAAATCCAAAATTCTAGCTACTTTAAAGGCTCTTGGATTGTAATTTTTTCCAGAACACCAATGAATATAGGCTTGCCATATTCTATGATATACACGGGCCGAAGAAGGCTTTCTTGCTCTAAGCATGGTTTGGATTACTTGCTTTGAAAATCCTTTAGCCTCTAAGATAGAGGTTTCAACAGCCACGCCGTCAAAGACAGGCGATCCAGATGACTGTGACAACAAGGACCCTGCATTAACAGATCTGGACGTTGAGGGAGCAGTATCGGTGCTTCCACGGACATTCTCCACAGATCTGTGTACCAATGCCTTCTTGGCCAAGCTGGAGCTATTAGAATGATTGCTCCTTTTGCCTGTTTTATCTTTCTCACTACTCTGGGTAACAGAGATATTGGAGGGAACAGATATGCCAGCTGAAACCTCCATTCTACTGACAGTGCGTCTACCAGGACTGCTCCTGGGTCCCTTGTTCTTGATCCGTACCTCGGAACTTTGTTGTTTAGACGAGACGCCATAAGGTCTATCTCCGGTAGACCCCATCTGTTCACCAGTGTCTGAAACACTTATGGGTGTAGTGCCCATTCGGTTTCCTGAATGGTGTGCCGACTGAGAAAATCCGCTTCCCAATTTAGTACACCCGGGACAAATACTGCTGACAATGCTGGGAGATGGAGTTCTGCCCACTTTAGAATGGGAGTTACTTCCTCCATCAGACTCTTGCTGTGAGTCCCTCCTTGATGATTTAGGTATGCTACTGCCGTCGCATTGTCTGAGCGGATCTGGACTGGTCTTCCTTGTAGATTGTCCTTTGCCTGAACTAGGGCCAAGTAAATGGCTCTTATTTCTAACAGATTTATCGGCAGGCGACTTTCCCTTGCGGTCCATTTTCCCTGGAACCATAGGCTTCCGAGTACCGCCCCCCAACCTTGCAGGCTGGCATCTGTCGTCAGGTCTTGCCACTCTTTTATCCAAAAGGGTCTCCCCTTGTTTAAATGGTCTGTCTGTAGCCACCATGCTAGAGACCTTTTTACATTTACTGGAATCTTTATCATCTGCTTCTTTATTGTTTGATGATTTCCGTTCCATTTTGTCAAAATGAGATGCTGCAATGGTCTGGAGTGGAATTGCGCATATTCCACCATGTCGAACGTTGATACCATCAGACCCAACAGTCGCATTGCTGCATGGACTGACATTGTCTGGGCTTGCAACGCTTCCTGAGCCATGACCTGCACCTTGACTATTTTCTTCTCTGGTAAGAGAACTGTCTGTAGGTCTGAATCCAATATGGCTCCCAAATGAACCATCCGCTGTGATGGATTCAGGGACGACTTCTCCCAATTTATGAGCCACCCGTGTCTCTGTAAACAAACTATCGTCTGTTGGAGATGGCTCAACAGTAAATCTTGCGACTGTGCTAAGATTAATAGGTCGTCTAGGTATGGGAATATCCTTATCCCTTGTTTGCGCAGACAAGCTGCCATAACCACCATGATCTTGGAAACACCCTGGGTGCTGTAGCTAGCCCGAAGGGCAGAGCTTGGAACTGGAAGTGTTCCTTGAGGATGGCAAACCTGAGGTAACGCTGATGTGATAGTGCTATAGGCACATGTAGGTAAGCATCCCGCACATCCAGAGATACCATATAGTCTCCCGGTTCCATAGCCAACATTATGGAGCGTAACGTCTCCATGTGGAACTTCGGGATCCATATGTAATTGTTCAACATCTTCAGATTTAGAATTGGTCGATATGACCCATTTAGTTTCTGGATTAGAAACAGATTGGAGTAATACCCCTGTCCCTTTTGTGATGGAGGTACTGGGACAATCACACCTGACTGCAGTAATTTTTGGACTGCTTCTTGCAGGGCATTGGCCTTCGACTCTATACGAGACGGGCTGGTGCAAAAAAATCTTTGAGGAGGCTGCCTCCTGAATGGGAACCCATACCCCTGAGATACTACCTTCTGCACCCAGGTATCTGTTGTTGACTGTTGCCATGTGGGTGCAAATTGCAGGAGTCGGCCCCCAACCCTGGAATCCTCCAGGCGGAGGCCCGTCTCTTCAGGCTGAGGGCTTTTGTTCAGGTTTGGAAGCTGGCTTTTTGCTAGCCCACTGCTTCCTACCCCTGGATTTAAACTGGGGTTGTTTAGGCTCCTCTTTACCTTTCGCTTTGCTTTGCCAGCGAAATGAGCGAAATTTTAAACCCTTGGACTTAGGGTTGTAGGTAGCCGGAAATCTGACCTTCTTCGATTCAGCCTCTGACTCTAGAATATCCGATAAAGGTTTTCCAAATAATATATTACCCACGAAAGGCAATGCTTCCAATTCCTTCTTGGACTCCGCATCTGCCTTCCAGGTCCGTAGCCAGACTGTTCTGCGAGCGACTACTGCCAGGGCTGAAGCTTTAGAAGCAACAGTGCCTACATCAATGGCTGCTTCTTCTAAATACTGGGCAGATTGTCTTAAACGGCAAAGACGATCCTCTTGCTCCCTAGTAGGAGAGGGGATGTCATTCTCTAGTTCCTCTATCCATTCGCCCATTGCCTTTGCTACCCAGGCCGAAGCCATAGCAGGTCTTACCACTGCACCCACAAGAGAAAAAAATATTTTTCAATAGGCTCTCTACCCTCCTGTCTGTGACATCATTCAAAGAGGTAGATGACAGTGGCAAAGCAGATTTGTGCACTAGTCGCAGAACATGTGCATCTACTTTTGGAGGAACTTCTCTCTTCGAACAATCTCCAGCAGGAAATGGATAATAAGAATCCCATCTCCTAGGAATCTTATACTTTTTACCGGGCGCTGCCCAAGACTCATCCATCATTTCCGTCAACTCCTCTGACGCTGGAAATTCAGCTTTCACTGACTTTGTTCGTTTGAATACAGGTGCTTTTGCTTTTAACGCTGTCTTGGCTGGTTCTTCCAGAGAAAGCACAGCCTTTACTGCATTAATGAGTTCAGCTACATCATCTGAACTAAAGCTCTGCGACTGATCATCATACGGAGTTGAATCTATTGTTTCCGCATCATCATCCGATCATCATCCGATGTATCCTCTTGTGTAGTCTGCCATACAGACGTATCTGTCTTAGTCTTACCTACCCCTTGGTTGCTTGTAGAGGCTACTGGAACCAAACCATAGGAAGGGAGCTGCATGTATGGGTTCATAGTGTAACCTAACCCTTGAGGTGGTGCTACTGGAGCTCCATGGTGGCTCTACTGGAGGTTGAACTAACTCCTGTTTTTTACTTCGCTGAAAAGCGAAAGTTTGCACACAAACCCTCATAAGTGACCAATTGAATCATATCAATTACCCCTGACTTACAAGATAAGCATGTTAGGGCTGTAGGAGTGCTTGACAAATTCTCCTCATCACTTTTGCCGCTCACAGACATTTTTTCTGATATTGACTACACAATTTTGTGACTGAACCACACCCTATAATCAGTATATAGAGGTGAAATCAATCTGACCACAGTGCACCTGATTTGAGGGTCAGAACAGGACTGACATTACACAGAAAAGTCAGCACACATACTAGCAGTCAGTCACATGTTAAAGCATTAGACATTGTCATATGAGAATACAACCTCCATAATAACTTACATAAGTAGGAAAATTGTACTTCTGTTTAACTGGTTCTTTTTCAACATAACATGCAGAAAACACAGTAATATACAGGTCTCATATGCAATAGGTACTAAAAATTAACAGTGCACACTAAGAAGTAGAAGGAATTTTTAGTACTGTATACCCTGCCTCCAGGGAGCGGGATACAGGGAGACTCACCACACTTCCATATCCAAGCAAAGACGCTCGAAAGACGCTGAGTGGATTCAGACGCTACTGGTGTACACTGCCGCTCTTGGTAACTGATAACGGACACGGACGCTCACCAACGGACACGGACGCTGAGCGACTCCACGTGCATGCAGACACTAAAGGCCTGCGACTCGGTCTGGGCTGGTTTATATCCAGTGTACACAACCGCAGCATCTAAGCTGCGACTGAGTACCCTCGTGGTAGCGTCTGAGCCGGAAGTGAGGTCATTCAGTTCATGAAACGAGAGACCCGCGGGAACTGGCCATGAACTCAGAGGAGGGACGGCCAGGAGAGCGTCTGAAACCCCCTGTTGACTTAAACTCCCAGGATCGCGGCCTCACCTAGTCCTGGCGCCTATGATCCCCGGAGCGTAGCGCTGTCACACTCGAGATGTTCGGCGCATCAACACGCTGTTTGTAGTCTCCACCAAATCAGCGTAGCTGTGTCCTGACCCCTCTAGTAAGAGGAAGTCCATATACTCACTGTCTCCCCATGCTCCGGCCACAGCCTGGTAACGTCTGCTGGACCTGCTAGAACATCCGACACAGACGCCCGTCGAGACAGCACTGTACCGCGAAGGTAAGCGTTGTTGCGACCCGGTGGGGAGTTGTTGGAGCGACTCTTTCTAATACACGTTTAAGACGCTGTTAAGAGAAGTCGCTCAAACCAAAACAGTAAGTCTATAAAAATAAAGTAATGAAAACTTGAGGCTGCTTTCACAGCAGCCCTGTGACCATGCGGCTTCCTGCCGCACCAAGCAAAAAACTGATCTGACTGAGTCAGTGGGCGGGACTATATAGTGGAGGCCCCAATGCATCCTGGGAGGCCAGAAAGCTTGTGACCGTGTTGGTGCCATTTTCGCTGTCGCTCGACAATATCCCAATGTTATCCTGTGGATAATCCTGTGGACCCAGCCAGAGAAATATATATCTATCTATCTATATATATGTATGTGTATATATATATATATATATATATATATACACACACACACACACACACACACACACACACACACACACACACACACACACTGCTCAAAAAAATAAAGGGAACACTAAAATAACACATCCTAGATCTGAATGAATGAAATATTCTTATTAAATACTTTGTTCTTTACATAGTTGAATGTGTGACAACAATATCACAAAAAAATGATCAATCGTTCTCCTTGGCATCTCCAGATTCTGTCACGTCTGTCTCTGTCACATGTGCTCAGTGAGAATCTGCTTTCATCTGTGAAGAGCACAGGGCGCCAGTGGCAAATTTGCCAATCTTGATGTTCTCTGGCAAATGCCAAACGTCCTGTACGGTGTTGGGCTGTAAGCACGACCCCCACCTGTGGACGTCGGGCCCTCATACCACCCTCATGGAGTCTGTTTCTAATTGTTTGAGTAGACACATGCACATTTGTGGCTTGCTGGAGGTCATTTTGCAGGGCTCTGGCAGTGCTCCTCCTGTTCCTCCTTGCACAAAGGTGGAGGTAGCGGTCCTGCTGCTGGGTTGTTGGCCTCCTCCACGTCTCCTGATGTACTGGCCTGTATCCTGGTAGCGCCTCCATGCTCTGGACACTACGCTGACAGACACAGCAAACCTTCTTGTCACAGCTCGCATTGATGTGCCATCCTGGATGAGCTGCACTACCTGAGCCACTTGTGTGGGTTGTAGACTCCGTCTCATGCTACCACTAGACTGAAAGCACTGCCAGCTTTCAAAAGTGACCAAAACATCAGCCAGAAAGCATAGGAGCTGAGAAGTGGTCTGTGGTCACCACCTGCAGAACAACTCCTTTATTGGGGGTGTCTTGCTAATGGCCTATAATTTCCACCTGATGTCTATTCCATTTGCACAACAGCATGTGAAATTGATTGTCAATCAGTGTTGCTTCCTAAGTGGACAGTTTGATTTCACAGAAGTGTGATTGACCTGGAGTTACATTGTGTTGTTTAAGTGTTCCCTTTATTTTTTTGAGCAGTGTGTATATATATATATATATATATATATATATATATATGTTCCATAGGGTGGGCAGCACTCAGAGACTTTACCATCAGATAGGTGAACAAGCCCTGTAGGGCTAACTTTAATGCCGGGGTATATTTTGGTTTTTATATATGTAAATATATATATATATATATATGTATATATATATATATATATATGTATATATAGTAAATACTGCTAGCGAATGCAATGATAATGTACTAGATTAATAACAGCAATGCACTGTAGAAAATGGGTGTGGTTTGGAAGGTAGATAGTAATTAGGTCGACCACTATTGGTCGACAGTAACTATGTTGACAGGGTCTCTAGGTCAACAGGGTCTTTAAGTCCACAGGGTCTAGGTCGACTGGTCAAAAAGTCGACCTAGAGACCGGATCCCGTAGAAAATACACCATAGTCCTGTGCACTATAAGGTAACATATGTATGATGTATCAT
Organism: Pseudophryne corroboree; assembly: GCF_028390025.1. NCBI lineage: Eukaryota > Metazoa > Chordata > Amphibia > Anura > Myobatrachidae > Pseudophryne > Pseudophryne corroboree. Next base: position 250,612,285 of record NC_086447.1, on the reverse strand, counting down.
TTCTGCAGTCTAGATCCAGATCCCTAGTGGAAGAGGTGGGGTGGCCAGGCAGTGGGGCCCAATGGGGATTTCCTCCTGTACTCCTGTGGGCCAGTCCAACACTGGTTCTAAGCACTCCCGTCTCCTGCAGCAGTCTATCCTAAATTGGTCTGTTGTTTACCTAATAGTTCTTCAAAGTGCCTTGTTGTCAGCTGTCCTTAATTTCCATGATTGAGAGCAGAGGATGCAGGGAGTACAGCAGGAAGACATCGCAGTCAGGTTGAGGATCAGCTGGAAGAAGAGTGGATGATGCAGCAACACAGCAGAAGAAAGAGCTATACCACCTTTCCCTCTGTGGTTTCCTGTCTCTTGGTTGAAGCCTCTTGGTTGCATCTTAGGCTTCCTGTTAAATCTGTTACTTATATTTCAATAAGAGTATTTAATGTAACCAGGACACAGGAAGTGTTGAATGCGTCTTTACTGGAGAAGAACAGGAAACTAAAGAACACAGAAATAGATTCATACACCAACTAATACAAATACAAAATAAGATCCGTTGTAACCTTCCACCAGAACACATATACAGCAATGGGAACTATATACACCACACTTCCCTGTGGAGATCACCCATAACCTCATTCCATCCCAGTCCAGAAGGTACTCAAGGTACTAGCGTGTGGGGTAAGGTGTAGTTTACCAATCTTAGTGTATCGGACACACCCCATTCACCTCTCCCACCCCCACTTTTCCATTTTGGCATAATCAGTTTTGTTTCTATCATAGGTTCAAGGGTGCTGGCACTGATAATTGGTTGTGGTAAGTCAGTCTTTCTCCTTCAGGTGGAACAGTCAGTATCAGGTAGGCTCTTCTACAAATTTATCCTGCAACATCCTCATTCTTTCATCTGAGGAACATATCCAGAATCAAGCACTTAATCCCTTTGAAAATCTACTTAAAGGCATACATGCATTTGTACCATCACGCCTAGACTACTACAATGCCCTCTACCTTGCTCTTCCAGCCAAAGAGTTGCACCTCTTGCAGATGGTACAAAATGCAGCTACCAGTCTTAACCAACCAGCCCCATACCAGCCACATAACACCCATTCCCTCCACTCAGAGCCGGATTAAGAGGGGGGCCCCGGGGATAAGTACCCCGGGCCCCCCTTTTTAAAAGCCCCCCCCCCGCAGCCGCCACAGATCAGATCTCTGATCCGATCTGCGGTGCTGCGCTCCCAGCTCCCGGGAGCCGGCGCGGCAGCTCTACATGCAGGGCAGCTGTGTTATGGCTGTCCCCACTTCCCTGGCGGTGGCGGCGGCGCCGCGGCCGCACGTAGTGACTGTAATGTGTCCAGGAAGGACAGCTGAGCGACGGCTCAGCTGTCCAATAATATGTGCATATTTATATGTCAACTTATACACCAATGTTTCGGAGCTTCCCGTGCTGCCCCGCCGCCGCCCTCAGTCCTTCTCCACACAGCCGCTTCCTCCGCACCATGCCGGCCACAGCCTCCGCATCCACAGCATCCTCAGCACCGCCGCTGCTAAATACTGTAGGTAATCTTACCCTGCTGCCTTTCTCTCTCCCTAGTCCCTACTGTATGCCCTTGCTGTCCCTCTCTCTGTCATCCTCCCTATCCCTATGTCCTTGCTGTCACTTTCCCTGTCCCTCTGTCACTCTCCCTGTCCCTGCTGTCACTCTCCCTGAATTTTGCCTCATTCTGTGTGCCATATAATGTGAATTTCGGCTCATACTGTGTGCTTTAATGTGAATTTCGGCTCATACTGTGTGCTGTAATGTGAATTTCTGCTCATACCGGGTGCTATAATGTGAATTTCGGCTCATACCGGGTGCTATAATGTGAATTTTGGCTCATACCGGGTGCTATAATGTGAATTTCGGCTCATACCATGTGCTATAATTTGAATTTCGGCTCATACTGTGTGCTGTAATGTGAATTTCGGCTCATAATGGGTGCTATAATGTGAATTTCGGCTCATACTGTGTGCTGTAATGTGAATTTCGTCTAATACTGTGTACTGTAATGTGAATTTCGGCTCATACCGGGTGCTATAATGTGAATTTTGGCTCATACCGGGTGCTATAATGTGAATCTTGGCTCATACCGGGTGCTATAATGTGAATCTTGGCTCATACTGGGTGCTATAATGTGAATTTCGGCTCATACCGTGTGCTATAATTTGAATTTCGGCTCATACTGTGTGCTGTAATGTGAATTTCGGCTCATAATGGGTGCTATAATGTGAATTTCGGCTCATACTGTGTGCTGTAAAGTGAATTTCGGCTAATACTGTGTGCTGTAATGTGAATTTCGGCTCATACCGTGTGCTAGAATGTGAATTCTATATATAATTATATATATATATATATATATATATATATATATATATACACATGCGTGTGCTCCCTATCTGAAAGATTCTTTCAAATTTACCACCGAATTATAATTTTCTTTGTAGTAATTGAAGACGTTATGATTTTAATTTGAGATTTTAGGGCCCCACTGTCTTAAGTACCCCGGGCCCCCCGAAGCCTTAATCCAGCTCTGCCTCCACTTGCTAAAAATCAGATAATGCTGCAGGTATTATATTAGGATTTATTGACTATGAATTTGTATAATATAAAATGTGCACTTAGATATAATCTAATATACAAATATCAGAGTAATATAAAAAGAGGAATAATTGATGGTGTTACAGTGTAACTGCAACACATAGTACACTAATTAAAATGTCTATGCATGGAAGATCAAGAGATCATATTCAAGGAGCCCTCCTACAGATGTGACCCTATACATCCTTGCTGCGGGAGGCTGCATACCGTGGCACTGCCGCAATGCATAGTGCAGCCTATCGCAGCCACAGCTTTATCCATTGTGTGCTATTAATCACGGGAGTGTGCATACGCATACTGCTGCTGCCGCCATACAAGCTCCCGCTATCCTTGTTTACAACCCTGTGCCGGCTCTTTCTATTAACAGGCAGCTGTAGCAACTCTGCCTACTACCCCTATGTACTAATCTGGTGTAATGCTAATAGCGCACTCCCTCTGAGAAACGCAATGCCGAAACTCATAGCCAGCAACCAAAGCAAAGGGATACATCAGTGTAACAAACCACATATATATTAATAGACTTATGTCCTTGGATGCATGTTTAAATAAGTCTGGTTAGAAAGTGGGAGTATCTCACCAATGCATTAGTGACATGGAGGTGCATATAATGAATCTGAGATCACTGAAATGATATGTTTAGAAGCAAAACTATGAAAATCATATTAGAGCAAGATTACAGCCGCCAAAAATGTGAATGAGTTGGTAATGTTGTACCCAAATATGATTATTCCAACTGGCTGGGCAGAGCCATCTATTCATGATCTCTTAAATGGTGTTTTGATCCAACACCAGTGGCAGGCGTCTGATACACACTGTTTAGCCAATGAGCTTACTATCCAATGGGGAGGCTGCTTCAAAGTCGCAGTGGTTCCCTGTGTACAGCATGCAACGGTTTCCTGTGCCTAAAGTACAGGAGAGATCACGTCCAAAGTGCAGAACTGCAAACTCTGTGTAAAAACAGTCCCCGCTTGGTCCATGTGGTCAGCAAGCTGATTTACCTTCAAAATAGGTGCCCTGTGTTATCAGAGTAAGAAGGCTTGCAGGAGGCCTGCCAATGTAGTAGATAAAGAGTATAACGTGATTCCAGTGGCGTAACTAGAAATTTTTCTCCCCCAAGCCAAAAAATTCTTCGCCCCCCCCACCCCCCATAATTGGCACTAGTAAAGGGACAAACATGCGCGTGCCACAAAAAAGGGTGTGTGGCTTTGTTGAAATGGGCGTGGCTTCGCATAAAGGGGCGTGGCATTGCAGGCAAAGACTACCTTATACCCCAGTTTTGCAACCTGCACTCCCAGACGTTAGCCACCGCAGGAAAGAAAAATAATCCTGATTCATGCCCCTTACATTATTTGTCATTTTTCCTCCTTATAGCAATGCCCAGTATACATTATGCCACATACTGCAATGGCCCTTAGACATTATGCCGCACACAATAATGCACATGACACAATATGCACACACTGTAATGCCCCCAACACATTATGCCACACACCGTAATGCCTGTGACACATGAATCGCAATGCCCGTTATACATTATGCTACACACTGCAATGCCCCTGATACATTATAGCGCATACAATATCTGTGACACATTATGACACACACCACAATGTCCGTGATACATTATGCCACACACTGCAATGCCCCTGATACATTATAGCACATACAATGCCTGTGACACATTATGACACACACTGCAATGACCCTGAGACATTATACCACATACCACAATGCCCGTGATATAGTATACAACACACCGTAATGCCTGACACATTATGACACACACCGCAATGTCCGTGATACATTATGCCACACACTGCAATGACCCTGAGACATTATACCACATATCACAATGCCCGTGATATAGTATACCATACACCGTAATGCCTGTGACACATACCGCAATGCCCGTTATACCCTGTGCCACACACCTCAATGCCCGTTATACATTATGCCACACTGCAATGCCCCTGAGACATTATACCACATACCACAATGCCCGTGATATAGTATGCCACACACCGTAATGCCTGTGACACATTATGACACACACCGCAATGTCCATGATACATTATGCCACACACCGCAATGTCCGTGATACATTATGCCACACACTGTAATGCCCATTACACATTAAGTCCTACAGTAAGGCTTCTAATTACTTTTAAATTACCTGCTCATTGCCAAGGGTTTCATGCTCTTGGTTCCATGCACGGTGCCAGGGGTTTTCATGCTCAGGGCGTCATGTTCGTTGCCAGGAGTTTCATGCACTGGGTGTCATGCTCGTTGCCAGGGGTTTCATGCACTGGGTGTCATGCTCGTTGCTAGGGGGTAGTACTTGTTGCTAGGGCTGTGCTCCCAGTGCCACATATGCCCCCAGTGCCAGATATTCCCCCACAGTGCCAGGTACTCACATGCCCCCAGTGCCAAATATAGCCCCCCCCCATGTGCCAGGTACACATATACCCCCCTAGTGCCACATATGCCCCCAATGCCAGATATTCCCCACATTGCCAGGTACTCACATGCCCCAGTGCCAAATATAGCCCCCCCATGTGCCAGGTACACATATACCCCCCCCAGGTACTCACATGCCCCCAGTGCCAAATATCCCCCCCCCATGTGCCAGGTACACATATAACCCCCCAGTGCCACATATGCCCCCTCAGTGCTACATATGCTCCCCCTCCCCCGAATATGCTCCCCCAGTGGCAGTTAAATCCCCCCCCTTCCCGCGCTCCCCCGCTGTTTTGTGATGGAGGGACACAGAGGGCACAGCGCACGCCTCTCCTGTGTCCCTCCTGGGTCTCCGGCGGGTCTGTTAAAGGAAGTGCCGGTTCGTGAGCCAATCAGAGCTCACGAACGGCACTTCATTTATTAGACCCGCCGGAGACCCAGGAGGGACACAGTAGAGGCGCGAGCTGTGCCCTCCGTGTCCCTCCTTACAGCAGCGGAGAGTTAGTGAGAGGAGACAGCAGATTTACATGCAGACGCTCGTCCGCATGTCAATCTGCGCTAAATCAGTGACGGCGCCCCCGCAGCCCTGCGCCCCCAAGCCACTGCGAGTGCTGCGGGGACAGTAGTTACGCCACTGCGTGATTCTTCTCATTACATGGATTTAGTTACTTTAGCAATTTATAGGTAGAATCTTGGTAATTACCATTTTTCTTGGTTTGTTTCCTGTGGCTGCAATAAATGATTTATAATTTTTGGGACGTTTGATAGTGTCATGTGACTACTTTGGCAACCAAAGTCAAAAGGCACATAATAGGATAGGATGCAGTGGCGTAACTTCATCCCAGTTGCCCGGAGGCAAGATCAATCTTGGTGCCAAGCACCATGATATATTTAACCACTTGCCTGGCATGGTCGTATGAGATGCGACCATACCAGAAAGTGTTTTATCTGACCTGGTCAGTCAGCATGGCAGGACCCCCCACCCAGAGGCTGCAGACAATGGTAGCCGCTGTGGAAAGTGTAAAACAAACCCCCTTCCCCCCAAGCCACCGCCAGACACCCCCCCCCCCCCCCGTACCTGGCAGCAATCTTGGCAGTAGCGGATCTTGCCACTAGCAAGCAGGATTTTTGCCCGGGGCGCCGCCTTCCGGAGGGCACCGGCGCCATCTGGAGGGCGCCACACCATGGCAAGATCCGCAACTGTGCCCCCCGCCGTTGTGCCCCCCGCTGGTCCCCCGCTGTGAAGGGAACCAGACGCTACGCGTCTAGTTTCCTTTCGTGGAGGGAACCTTTGCTGTGCGGTGCGCGATGATGTCATCACGAACCACACAGCATTGTGGCACCGACGCTAGGGGTCATAATTGACCTCTAGTGTCTATGCTGTTCCGAGGAGAGGAGCGGGGCTGGCGGCTGTCTGCAGCGGTCTGGAATCAGGAGCGGGGATAGTAAGTATACATTTTTTTTTCTCTTCCAGCGGTGCTACAGGGGGCACAAATGGGGGCGTAACTGACCACGCCCCCGTATGAAGCCACGCCTCTATCATTTTGCCCGGGGCGCCACAAGGACAAGAACCGTCCCTGTAACTTGGGGGTAAAAGTAAGGTTGCTATGTTACCGATGTTTCAATGTCACCGATATTTCCGATTGATGGGGGTAATTCCAAGTTGATCGCAGCAGGATATTTTTTAGCAGTTGGGCAAAACCATGTGCACTGCAGGGGGGGCAGATATAACATTTGCAGAGAAAGTTAGATTTGGGTGGGTTATTTTGTTTCTGTGCAGGGTAAATACTGGCTGCTTTATTTTTACACTGCAAATTAGATTGCAGATTGAACACACCACACCCAAATCTAACTCTCTCTGCACATGTTACATCTGCCTCCCCTGTAGTGCACATGGTTTTGCCCAATTGCTAAAAAATGTCCTGCCGCGATCAACTTGGAATTACCCCCATGGTTTTGCCCAACTGCTAAAAAAAACCCTGCTGCGATCAACTTGGAATTACCCCCGATGTTCCAATGTTTGAGAAAAAAAAATTTTTCAAAAAAAAATAAAGTAAAAAAAAATTTTTTTTTCTTTTTTTAACTAAAATCATTTTGGATAAGGTTAAATTCATGTTCTTCCTCTAATTCACTCATCAAGAAACCTGACAATTTTAGAGCGTTTTTTTGTGTGGGGGAAAATCATCAGTTAAGCGGTTAAAGATCAAGATAGTGTAATAATGTCTTTATGATCGCTTAGATACACCTCCAGTGCTATCAAACACACTGGAAGTATATATAATCTATTTTAAAGACATTAATACACTGTGTGACCATGAATATGGATTAACCCCCCCTCCCCCCCCACCACATAGGGCTTGCACTTAAGTAGAATTGTATTCATATTCTGGGCATACCGTATTTGACTGGCCCCTGCTGTGCCAGCTAACTCCCATCCACAAACACAATCACAGCCCTCCTCTGTGCGTGGCCCCTCATTAAATTTAACATAGACTTTGATGGCAGATAAGAACCACTTGGCCCAAGTCTTTGGTCCTCACAGGCTCAGGGTCATGCTCAGACCCCGATGGTCCTTACAGCACATCCCAGGCACGGGCTCCGAAACTGGATCATACATTCAGCTGATACAATTGCATACCGTCCAACTTTACCTTTTTGGCATGTACAGTACCTTTTTTTATGGTCTGTACCGATTTGGTATCCAGTTGATAGACAGACAGTGTCTAGTTAGACAGTCAATAGATAGACACCATATGTTAGACAGACATTAGGTCGACAGGGTCAAAAGGTCGACAGGGTCAAAAGGTCGACAGGGTTAAAAGGTCAACATGAAAAGGGTAGACAGTACAAAAGTTCGAAAGGGTCAAAAGGTCGACAGGGTCAAAAGGTCAACATGAAAATGGTCGACAAAAAAAGATAGACCAATGTTTTTTTTTTAAATTTAACATGTTTTTGAACTATTTCATACCTTCTCTATCCATGTCGGCATAGAGTTGGTTATAAACCGAGCCCGAATGGTGTTGAGTGAATCTAGCCCTGCTAGGGTATGCCTTTCAACACTTGGGGGTCCCAAATGACAAAACTATCCACACAAACCACAAAAATGCAAAAAACATGGGCCCTCATTCCGAGTTGTTCGCTCGCAAGCTGCTTATAGCAGCTTTGCACACGCTAAGCCGCCACCTACTGGGAGTGAATCTTAGCTTAGCAAAATTGCGAACGAAAGATTCGCAATATTGCGAAAAGACTTCTCTGTGCAGTTTCTGAGTAGCTCGAGACTTACTCTTCCGGTGCGATCAGTTCAGTGCTTGTCGTTCCTGGTTTGACGTCACAAACACACCCAGCGTTCGCCCAGACACTCCTCCATTTCTCCAGCCACTCCCGCGTTTTTCCCAGAAACGGTAGCGTTTTTTCACACACACCCATAAAACGGCCAGTTTCTGCCCAGAAACACCCACTTCCTGTCAATCACACTCCGATCTCCAGAACGAAGAAAAAACCTCGTAATGCCGTGAGTAAAATACCAATTTTCATAGCAAATTTACTTGGCGCAGTCGTAGTGCGAACACTGCGCATGCGCAATTAGCGGAAAATCGCTGCGATGCGAAGAAAATTACAGAGCGAACAACTCGGAATGACCACCATGGTGTCTACCTTTTTATGTCGACCATTTTCATGTCGACCTTTTGATCCTGTCGACCTTTTGTGCTTTCTACCTTTTTCACGTTGACCTTTTGACCTTGTCGACCTTTTGACCCTGTCGACCTAATGTCTGTCTTACATATGGTGTATATCTTTTATACCACACCCACCGATTTTTGGCTCTCCAAACTTCCATTGAAAGTATAGGAAAAGGGGCATAGCCATGGCCCCTTTACTTGTGGCCACACCCCTTTCCTAATTTGTACCATGTTTTTATGTGTAAAATGTTGGAGGGTATGCAATTGCATATGCTATCTTTGATACATGGGCCCCTTAGTCTTTTTGTACAAACTCCCCTCTGGATTAACTAATAAAAGAAGGTTAGTTTTTAATTGATTCACTGAAAATGGTGACCAGTTTCCATATACTTATTAGAAGCGTTGTGGCATAGGGTCCTCACCCGATTTCTAGGGATGAAGAGGGACATTTATATCCCTTTTCCACCTCTGTAGCACGGGTCGCAGCCTGGAGCCTGACACAGCTGCGACCCGTGCTACAGCCCCCTTTCCCACAGTGCTCACCAACCTGGCATATAGCCGGGTTGGTGACGCTGCTGCTGACACGGCAGGGGCGGTGCTTGGAGATCACATGATCTCCCTGCGTCACCCTTCCATATACTGTGAACGGGAGCCGTGTCGCCTCGACACGGCTCCCGATCACACTACAGAGGTTACCGGGTTGAACACGTGTTCAACCCGGCAAGATACCCGGGTAGGATTCCCAGATCACTTGATTCGGGAATTTGCCCGGGGGAGCCATTTTCACTAGGAAAAAACACGGGTGTATGCGTGCCCCTGCGCATTTACCCCTGTTTTTAAAGGTAGTGGAAAAGGGGTATTACTAAGCAGTGATAAGAGCGGAGAAGTGAGCCAGTGGAGAAGTTGCCCCATCAACCAATCAGCAGATCTGTATCATGTTATAGTATGCAAATTATAGATGTTACCAACTTCTCCACTGGCTCACTTCTCCGCTCTTATCACTGCTTAGTAAATGTCCCCTGTAGTTGGCAACTCGATGATCAAGATGTTGGCAGTCAGAAAACCGGTGCCAGAATCCCGAAACCGCTCAGAATTCTGACGCTTGAATCCCAACAGTCAGCTTTCTGATGTAAGTAAGGGGGTAGGGGGATTAGGCACTGGGAGGAGGATTAGGTTTAGGCTATGGGAGGGGAGGGAGAGGCTGTGATAGGGGAGGGTTAGTGTTAGGATGCGGGACAGGAGGGTTAGGGTCAGGGCCGGTGCTAAGGTGTTCGGCGCCTCCCTGCAAACTATTAATTTGCGCCCTCCCATGTGTTTGATGGTGCAGCGGTGGCAGGTCCGTGAGGCTACTGCCAGCGGCTCTGTGCCCACAGTGCGCCAGGCACCACTGGCACAGTGTTAGTTACGGCCCTGTGCAGGGTATCTAGGGGAGGGCGGCACAGTGGCTGTGAGAGAACACGTGGGGGTGGGGTCGACACAGCAACTGAGTGACACAGTGACTGGGACTGAACACAGAGGGGGGGATTGTGGCACAATGACACAACACAAACTGGGGGAGGGGGGTGACAGAGTGACGTGACAGGGCACAGGGGGGGTGACAGTGACAGAACACGGGGGGTGACGCAATGACAGAACACGAGGGGGGTGACGCAGTGACAGAACAAGGGGGGGGAAACACAGTGACAGAACATGGGGGGGGGTGACACAGTGACAGAACATGGGGGGGATACACAGTGACAGAATACGGAGGGTGTGACACACTGACAGAACAAGGGGGGGTAACACAGTGACAGAACACGGGGGGTAACACAGTGACAGAACACGGGGGGGTGTGACACAGTGACAGAACACAGAGGAGGGGTAGGTACAGCGTGACATCAGGGTGTCTGTAATATCACGAGATCCTGGAGTCCCAGTGGGTATATTACCCTAGGAGCTTGCAGCCCGGGCTGTACCCTCCCCCTGCCGAATGACCTGACCTGCTGTGCATCGCTCAGAGCCGCCCACTCGGGATACCAGATGTCTGCCTCAGCGCTGCCTGTCTCTCTCTGCCCACAGCGGCCACCACAATGCTGGTCTACTTACTTGGGGCCAGGCAAGCGCGTTTCCCCTTGTGCGTCGATCACCGCAGCTGTAAAGACTCTGGGGGGGGGGCTTCATGGCGGCAGCGGAGGGGCACAGCGTGGCTGATTGCAGCAGCAGCAATATGAGGTGCTTGAGGAGGCGGTGCTTGCTGGTGGGGTGGGGTTTGCTGAATGCTGACCTGGCCCGTTCTGGATTCCGGAGTGGACATGGTTTGCTGTTAAAAATAAATACATATCACACATAGCTGCCGACCCCCCCCCCCCCCCCCTTTCCCCCACATACACACGCACACTCCCCCCCCCCCCACACACACACTTTTTCAATCACTCTCCCCGAACTTACCATTCTGTTTTTCCTCCTCTGCAGCCTGGTCCCATGTAGCTCCGCCCCCCCGGCGCAGTGTAGCTCCGCCCCTTTTCGGGCTGGGTCGTGGGGTGTGACATAAGCTGTCATAGGAAGGCATCATCATGCTGCCGGCAGCAGCAGCAGCAGCACGGTCCCAGGCGCAGCACAGGATGCAAAGCAGGGAGAGCGCCTCTCCTACCCGGCGCCTACCTGCTTTGCATCCCTTTGCTGAGCGGGTAGCGCCGGGCCTGGTTAGGGTAAGGCACTAGGGGGAGGGTTAGTGTTCGTCTGCGGGACGGGAGGGTTAGAGTAACAGCCGATATATATCGCTGGTTCACCTGCCAGTGTGTTCCAACGATATGTCTGTGAACGCCTTCATTCACAGACATATCACGTTGACCCTGCAGCACAGACGATGACCGATATATCTATAAGTAAGTAAGATATACTGGTGCATTGTTTTGTGTGTACGGTTGGTCAGCCAATCACTGTACACTTCCTGCAGCAGCCGGCGGGGATTGACAATGCAACTAGGTTGCGCATGTAACTGCCCACCCAGTTCGTGATGTCAGTCAAGATGGATCAGGCAGTGTGTATGCACTCAGTAGCGGATCTTGCCACGGGCAAGCAGGACTTTTGCCCGGGGCGCCGCCTTCCGGAGGGCGCCGCACCACGGCAAGATCCGCTGCTGCTGTGCCCCCCGCTGCCGCTGCCCGCTGCTGCTGCCTGCTTTCCCCGGTGCCCGCTGTCCCGCTGTGAAGGGAAACTAGATGCTTAGCGTCTAGTTTCCCTTCGTGGAGAGGACCTTTTCTGTAATGATGTGCAGTGCGCGTTGACGTCATCGCGCACCGCACAGCAAAGGTCCTCTCCACGAAGGGAACTAGACGCATAGCGTCTAGTTTTCCTTCGTGGAGAGGACCTTTGCTGTGCGGTGCGCAATGACGTCATCGCGCACTGCACATCATTTCACTGTACAGGGGGCGTAACTGACCACGCCCACTGTATGAAGCTAGGCCCCCTATGGCTGCCCAGGGCGCTAAAAGACCCTGAGCCGGCCCTGTATGCACAACACACTGCCTGATCTGTCTGTAGATATCTGCCAGTGTGTACCCACATGTAAGCACTAGGGGGAGGGTTAGGGTTAGTCTGCAGGATGTGAGGGTTAAGGTTAGGCACTGGCGGGAGGGTTAGGGGAAGGCTGTGGATGGGGGAGTTAGGCACTAGGCAGAGAGTTATAGTTAGGCCTCGGGACAGAAGGGTTAAGGTTAGGCACTGGTTGGAGGGTTAAGGATAGGTAGTGGGACGGGAGGGTTGGCACTAGGGGGAGGGTTATGGCTAGGCTATGGGATGGGGCTCAGGGTTAGTTTTATGTCTCTATAAATTAATATGACTGCAACTTGTATAAGTACTGATGGGTTCTCCAGAGATATATGTGAAAAGTGGCAAGACTCTACAGACTTGTTTCCAGTCTAGTCCAGCTCTGCAGTCTCTCATGAATGTATTTCAGACACAGCAGGAAGGTGGTGAGCTCACTTTTCTGCCTCTTGCTGACAGCATTTGATCTGGCTTCTCCTTGGGCCTGGGCACCACCCGCTAGGAAGATCACCGGCCAATCCGCCCGACTCCTAATCGGGACCCCGGCGCCACACAGTAAACTTTAGTGTCAGTGGCACAAAGGCTGCTTTCAGGGACTGGGATCTCCCACGCTATGAAGCGCTCTAACTGAGATTGCACATAGTGAAGACTGCTATCTAAACGGAGACTTCTGCAATTATGGCTTGTAACTAATTGGCATTTGTCCAATAGACGGGTATTCCCGTAAGAGCCGTATGGCAGTGAGTATCGTCTGCTCCAATTACACACACCATGGATTACTATACGAAAAAACACTCCTGCAACTACGGCTTGTAACTGATTGGCACCAGGTGTCACGACCTCAGTGATGCCACAGGGTACCCCTATAGCTACAATGCCACCTCTACTTACCTCCCAGTGCTTTCCACTACCACCACTGCACATATCTGTAGGTGCGATCTGCAACACATAGCACCTGCATTAACCCACTCCTTGCTGGATGTGTATTATACTGCATGTTCATGCATTGTGCTGCTTTAACCCTCTGTCTCACATCTTACTGTTTTACCTGGTTAATTAACAAATCCCTGGTTAAAATATTAATTGTGTGGACTAACCTCCATCACACATGGCTGACACCTATGGGTCTGCAAATAACAATACTAATATTACAACTGTAACAACACGGAATAAAAGGATCTGAGTAGGTGCATAAAAGATCTTTATTCATACCATGGGAGAAAATGTACAAACGCCTCTGGAGCTGTCTCTGGGGTGGGCTGGAGGCCGGCCAGTGGTATCTGTAGTTCTTGCTTGAGCGTCCTGGAGGCAGACCCATGGTCTCTGGAGCACCTATAGGATGGCCAGCAGTATCTGGTGGGGCTGAAGGCTGGCTAACATTCTCTGGAGCGCGCTGAAGCTTGACCAGTGGTTTCTGAAGAGGGATGGAGGCAGGAATGTGGTCTCAAGCAGGCCTGAGGCTGGCCAGCGATCTTTGGAGCTCCATGGAGACCAGGCAGTAATGTTTGCATGTTTTGCCTCTCCGGTGTAATGGGCTTCTAAACATCAAATTCCCCATTCTCCAGGTCCCTCTCATGATCCAGGTTTTTCCATTTGTTCACACACCAACGTATTAAAGCATAAAAGCAACCTGCCAATAGCCCAGTAATGATGCCAACTACCAGGATAATCAGAAGTCGTTCTTTTAGTGTGAGTGTTTCACGCACTAGAGTAAGTGGTCTTTTGCGTCCCTGTGTTATTGCCGCTTTCACCATTTGGCTCCTTGCGACAAGCTGCTCGGTGTTGAGACTGGCAGCCTTAGGGTTCCGCACCTTTAAGCCAAAATCCAGGCGTTGAACTAGCTTCCTTTCTTTCTTGCTGTAGATGTCACAGCGATACGTCCCAGCATGACTCTCGAGGACGTAAGTAAACTCCACCATGTAACCCCCTAACTTTATAGGGCTGAAGGCCTCATCCTCCGTTGTCATTTTTCCCCTGGCTACTCTCCAATAAAAGTCCAAGGTCTCTGGGTCTGTTTTAGATTCCACTGGATCGAAACAGGTCATATTAAAGGAATCCCCAACAGTCCTGGTGTATGTTCTCAGGCCGCACATCCAGCTGATCACGCACTCAACGGCCACCTTTTCACAGTCAATATGCATGCCATCCTTGTCTACTATGCATCTGCTCTCAATCCTTGTGCCTATTCCGCAGCTTGTACTACATATGGTGCTCTCCACTATCATCTTTGCAGAGATTCCTTTCAGTATCGCTGGGATAGTCACATACCTTATCTTTTCCAAAGGTCTCTCCTCTGGCCGGCACAGCCCAAATATGATAAATAAGAGAGGTAGCAATGCTAACATCTCTGTAAACGCACACAACGATCAGTACAGTTATAGCCTGTAATGAGCCAAACTTGTGTCTGAGTGAGAGATGGTAAGTCCCCAGCATTTACTGTACGGAGACCCATTATTACATCATCATGACAGCTAACAGAGGTACTGTAGCAGAGAGCCATTATTACATCACAATGGTAGCTTACAGGGGTAGCTCCTGTGCATGGGACAGAGTCAGGTGATTACACCCAGTAATAACACAAAGAAAAAAGGGGTTGTGTCTGTAAGGTGCACTCTTTAATATAAAATTTTACTTTTATTAGTACTCATTTTAAAATGTACTATGACAAATGTAAATACAGTAGCAAAATAATATTAAAACCGATTAGTTGTTACAGAATGTGCTCCAAGAAAGAAAAAGTAAAAGAAATAATTAAAAAAGAAAAAATGACGGCACCGATCCCAGATATCAAAAAGTCACAAATTTGTATAAATATCTATTATTCCCTTGATATAATCTATTTATGATTGCTCTTTATATAATGATTTGTTATTATATGTTCTTAAATAAATTGTCTTCCATAAGCTTGTGTCCGTGTGTGTATTATTATAAACCAGCAGTACTAAGGCAGGTTATAAATATATATCTAATGATTACTTCAGATTCCTTCCTATAAATCGGGTATAAGACTTTATTTGTCAGGTCTAGGAACCATTTTGCAATCTATGTCGCCATCTCAGTTTTTATTAGTAACTAATAATCCAGTATAGACAATTTGATACATTCTGTTTATACTCAGTTTTGAGTGCAACAGATAGTACAGTGTATACAATTCGAGACATTGTAATTATGCTCCCATGTTGCCAATGCCAGTTATTTCGCTGTGCATGTTCAGTCAATAGTTTGTGAATTTTATTTTTTATCCACACCTTATATAAAATTACCAGTGGAATAACTTGATAATCCTTATGCGCATCCACAAATAACGCTGTATTGGTATCTGGATGTCTATAATTTCACTCAATAAATGTATATACTACAATCTTTACAGGCAAAGCGAGAAATAAATACACGGTTGTGTTTATTTGCATTTCTTAGGGAGACTCTGTATGGTAGTGTTATGACTCCCTTACTGTAAATGTCTTATTATAAAATAGAAGAAAACTTGCTCAGATTAGTCAGCACAGATACACATGAATTCTGTCACACGTTACGTAACTTCTTTTCTAGAATAGATGCATTGTACTACTTGAGTAGTGTTAAGTATACTGCAAGAATTATAATCCCAATTAGTGGGGAGAACAATAGATACAGGTTGAGTATCCCTTATCCAAATATTCCGAAATACGGAATATTCCGAAATACGGACTTTTTTGAGTGAGAGTGACATAGTGAAACCTTTGTTTTTTGATGGCTCAATGTACACAAACTTTGTTTAATACACAAAGTTATTAAAAATATTGTATTAAATGACCTTCAGGCTGTGTGTATAAGGTGTATATGAAACATATCTGAATTGTGTGAATGTACACACACTTTGTTTAATGCACAAAGTTATAAAAAATATTGGCTAAAATTACCTTCAGGCTGTGTGTATCAGGTGTATATGTAACATAAATGCATCCTGTGCTTAGACTTGGGTCCCATCGCCATGATATCTGATTATGGTATGCAATTATTCCAAAATACGGAAAAATCCCATATCCAAAATACCTCTGGTCCCAAGCATTTTGGATAAGGGATACTCAACCTGTACCACAATTACACCTTACTAAATGTTGGTGCTATAACGGGTATTCTCCTTACATTCATGAGATATCCAGTCATAGAATATATACAAAGAATTAAATTCTACCCATTGATATGGTTCATTTTAATATGATATTGAATCTCATTAGTATATATTTATCTGTAGAGGTCATATGTGCCGCTACCATTTTTGGCTGTTTAAAATTTGTTTAATAAGCGGGTAATCCCTTTGAAGCCACACGGCAATAAACCTCACCTACTATTGATATATTTATAGGAGATGTGAAAACATGAGTACTACTATCTAATTACTATTCCTAAGTTTCACCAACATCGGCTACTATTAGAGTGAACACACTGTGGCTTATAACTGCTTAGCGTTTATCCACCGAATAAATATTATTCTTAAAGCTGTATAGTTATGAGTACCATAAACTAGAGTTGCAATTTGTTGGGAATGTGATCACTGTTGTTAGACATGATTAACTGATATGCAAAAAGTGTCATCTACTGAGACAGGGATGAACATAAGTGGTCGATGTTTCCAAAACATCAGTGTTTTTATTTCGATGGTAGTGTTTTTACAATTCGATGGTGACCTTCCAATGTTTGCCACCATTGAATGGTGATCATTCAATGGTGTACCGATGGTAGCTTTAAAAAAAAAAAATCCTAATAGTATGCCTCTCCCGGCTGCTGTGTCGTCATCAGTGAATCTTCCTGGGCTCATTGGAGGCTGACTCTGTGCCTCACGCATGAGCCAGATCAGTCCTCTCACTCCCTCCCCACTCTAGGGTTGCTGCTAGGCAACAGTGCTCATTGTTAGCTTTGATTGGCTCTCACTGAGTCAGAGAGCCAATCAGAGCACAGCCCTCACCCTGCTGCAGCAGCCAGTCACACTCTCTCTCACACACACACACACACACACACACACACACACACACACACACACACACACACACACACACACACACACACGTTGCCAGCCGCAGTCTGATACACGGATGGAGCCTAGTACATGCACTATGACTCATACACAATGGGGGGAATTCAAGTGTTTGAAAAGTCAGTTGGGTGTCTGTTTTTTTCCTGTCTATTAGATTGGAAGAAACAGACATCCAACTGACTTTTCAAACATTTGAATATCCCCCATTGTGTGCACTCCCAGTGTTGCTGCAACTCTATATATGTACACACTGCTCCATCAGCACTGGGAGTACCCTCTGTATACACTACTTCATCACTGGGCATTGTGTGCATATATTATATATATTATACAGTTACACACACAATGCCCAGTGATGAAGTACTGTATACAGAGATTTATCTCAGAGCTGGAACAGTATATATATATATATATATATATATATACACACACACACCACATGCAACCTGCATTGTAGGCTAGTGTCAATGACCAGGTCATCCTCATTGATGAGTGTAGAGGAGTACTGGCCCTGCTCCTAATCCCGCCTCTGATCCTTCCCCAAATCACGCCTCCTGCCAACCGTGCTGCAGGGTTTTAGCGCATGCGCAAGTCATATAAATGGTTTTCACCATCAAATACTTTTGATGCGATGGTAACCATCGCATTAAAAGTTTGAATGGCGGTAGCATAGCCATCATATGATGGTTTGCTTCCGATGTCCATCCCTACTCTTATCAGCGGAGCTGCCTCTGCCGACACCCTCCTGTAGCTCCATCCATGTCATCCTCCTCCACTTAGGTCCGCCCGACTCAGGCACTCTCACAGGAACTGCTGCTACACAGTGGCAACGCAGCTCCCACTGTCAGCCTCAGGCCCCTAACGTCCAGGGTGGGGGCACTTCTATTTGTCCACGAGCCCCTTCCCCCCCGCCCCTGCCGAGGTTGCGTGCTACTCAGGAGCCAACGCGTGGGTGATAGTCCTGCTGGCTCCCATAATACTGCAGCACTGTTGTACACTGTCACCAATGCAGATTTGTTTTTATGGGTGCAGCATCTGCACCAAATATTAATGCCCCACAAGCATCTCGTTCATTGCAGGAGGGGGTGCCAGTGACTGCCACATGCTGACTAGTGCTTCTATTTTAGCAGGAACTTTTGGCACAGAATGGGAACAATGGAGGTAGTGCCCTCCTCTGGGCTAGAGCCCGGTGGCAACCGACTTCGTTGTCTCCGGGAGTTCTGCCCCAGACAGGCTTTGGAACACCACTCTGAACCCAATCTGCTCTGTGTATTGTAAAATCTTCTCCCTCCTTCTCCTCATCTCTGCCTTCACAAGCCCTGCTATAAGTGCTATTAGTCAGTGTGTTGACTGGCAGTTGTATTTGTCTGACCACCAGAGTGATTTTGAAAAGGAGATAATGACTTGCAACGGAAGACCTAAACAAAATACTTATCAAATACATGCTTAACATGTACTTAGGGGTTATTTCGGTTTGTTAGCAAACAAAAAAAGTTAGCAATTGGGCAAAAACCATGTTGCGCTGCAGGTGGGGCAAATATAACATATGCAGAGAGATTTAGATTTGGGCGGGTAATATTGTTTCTGTGCAGGGTAAATACTGGCTGCTTAATTTCTACACTGCAATTTAGATTTCAGTTTGAACACACACCACCGAAATCTAAATCGATCTGCACGTTACATCTGCCCCACCTGCAGTGCCCATGGTTTTGCTCAGTTGCTAAAAAATCTGCTATTTAAACTGAAAAAGTCAATATGGAATAACTGCTTGAAAGTGCAAAAAACCTTATCTCTGAATAAAATAGGACTTTGCCCTATGCATGGAGCAGTAACCCTTGCTGGCAATATGAATCACCAGGTCTCACCAGGAAAAGTCTATTTAACAATTATTGTGGTGGTACATGTACTGCTACAATCCTTGTGGTGTTTTTGCTATGTCAGGATGGCTGTAGCAGAACTTATCAATGAGAAATGCTTTATTTTCAAATAAAGAATATTTTCAATGGTTAGTATTTTTTAACATGTTTTCAATTAAAAAAAAATCTAAGAAATGTTATTTTCTATACAAATATCATTATAATTTTTGTTAACTAAGATGCATGAACCCACTTGCCAGTGATGTTTTAAAGATAAATTATGACATTATCGCAGCATTTGAAAAACTATACCCATAACTTCCCAATCCACAATACTGACATTTTGAGATATTTAAAACACTAGGAATGAGGAGAGATTGTGATATGGGCCCTACAGACACGGCGATACACCGCTGAGCTGCCCGACCGCCGATATGACAGGCAGGCGACCCGGCGGCGGGGGGGGGGGGGGGCAGTGACGGGGGGAGTGAAGGTTCACCCGGCTCCATAGCAATGCAGGCAAATATGGACAAGATCATCCATATTGGCCTGCATGCACAGGTGACGGGGCACCAGCGATGAACGATTGCGGGGCCGTGCATGGTTCATCGCTGGTGTCTCTACACTGAAAGATATGAATGGTATCTCGTTCATTAATGAACGAGATCATTCATATCTTGCAGTGTTATCGCCCAGTGTGTAGGGCCCATTCAGGGCCGGTTCAAGGGTGCAGAGCGCCCCGGGCAGGAAAGGGGCGTGGCCTAATACAGGGGGCGTGGTGAGTCACGCCCCCTGTACATTGAAAGCGCCGCTTGAATGCTGAGCGGTGCGCGATGACGTCATCGCGCACCGCACAGCAAAAGGTCCTCTCCACGAAGAGAAACTAGACGCTATGCGTCTAGTTCCCTTCGTGGAGAGGACCTTTGCTGTGCGGTGCGCGATGACGTCATCGCGCACCGCTCAGCAGTTACTCTCCACGAAGGGAAACTAGACGCATAGCGTCTAGTTCCCTTCACAGGAGGCGCCGAGGACGGGGACGGCAGCGGGCAGCAGAGGCGGACGGGGGACACAGCGGGCAGCAGTGGCGGATCTTGCCACGGTGCGGCGCCCTCCGGATGGCGCCAGCGCCCTCCGGAAGGTGGCGCCCCGGGCAAAAGTCCTGCTTGCCCGTGGCAAGAACCGCCACTGGGCCCATTACACATTCACCACAGGACAGTGACGTGCGGTGGGGTGAGGCAGGTGAGGCAGAGCCTTTCCTGTCATACTTACGTTTAAACCAGAGTTTTGACTGAATAAAATATATGAAATATACTGATAATTTGTTTGAAATATCTTCTTTGCATTATTCTAATAATTTTTATAGCCCAAACTCTGGAGTAAAAAGTCTGTGGCAGGTGAGGCAGTGCCCCACCTGCTTATCCTTTCCGCACATCTCTAATCAAAACTCACCAGATTTCCAGGAGTTTATACTACTGCACCTGTGTATAATGCCCAGATGTACCCTTTGGCTCATACAGACCCTCCAACATGACCCGCCCCACTAGGTACAAAATGCTCTGTTTCTGGACTTCCCTCTTAATTTATGATGTCCATCACCTGTGTTGAACTAGTTAAATGATAAGAAAGCTGTTTCTTCACAGGTGATGGCAATAATAAATTAAGAGGGAAGTCCAGAAACAGAGCATTTTGTACCTAGTGGGGCAGGTCATGTTGGAGGGTATGCTCATATATTGCATGTAAATCTGGCTCTGGGGTTAGCCAGTGCCTCCTGAGCCATTTAGCTCACTGCACGTCCCTGCCACAGGATCTTTTGTTACATAAGTATGGTTGTAACTTAAAAAAAAAAATGGAGCAAAACAGTATTCTTACAATAATGTAATATTTTGTACTAAATAAATATTGATCAGCGACAGACACAGGACAATGCATTAAAAATGTGCAAATCATTTAAATGCATGTCTCTTTAAATGAAGGTATTTCTAAACTTCTAATGTTGCCTTAAGTCCTGGATTTACATGAAATATAAGTGAAGGCCACATGATTTCATACCTCCCAACATGACCCCTTTCCAGGAGGGACACAATGCTCTGCTTCTGGACTTTTCTCCTAATTTATGATTGCTGGCACCTGCTTTAATGGATAAGAAAGGTGTTTTTCCACAGGTGATGTCAATCATAAATTAATAGATAAGTCCAGGAGCAGAGCATTCTGTCCCTCTTCAAGGGCAAAACTAGGATTTTCGTCACCCGGGGCAAGACAGTAATCCACCCAAAAACAAACAAACAAAAAACAACCTAAGTCTTCTAGAAATTAAAATAATCAGATTATCAAACATTTTGGGAAAAAAAGGGCTACTATTGGACAATATTCCCCTATGTGCCCCAAATGCCCTAAGCGTCACATGTCTTGCCTAGCAACTCACCACAAATCTGCTGTAGTGATACTTGGTGAGAGTTGGAGGTCATCCAGGCTCTTAGTTTTCACTTCCAAGTGTATAGCTAGCAAAGTGAGCCTTTGATTTCTGTAACATCGGTGACTGCACCTGTTAACAAGCAAAAGCCTTGGGCAGCGTGTCCTCTCAGTGGTGTGTAGCCAGCAGCTTGTTATCAGTTGGTGCTGGGCAGACAGCTGGGATCATAGCCTGCTGAAAAACACAGCACCAACAACTCGCTTCTATAGCTTGCACGGTGCACTGCACACTAGTCGCAGCACTGCATGGCAAAGAAGAGAGTTCAAGACAGTAGCTGGCATAGGAGAGATCCCAGGTACTGGAGCTCACCCGCACAGCGTCGGAGCCAGCTACAGGCATACAGGTGGGTCAGAGACACTAATCCGGTAGCCGTCTGCTGTCTCACTGGAGCAGCACAGCACTGCCAGTAAAAAAAAACAAAAAACGAAAAAACCCTGCTCCTCTGTAATTCCTTGGCGCCCCCTCAAATCCTGTACCTGGGGCGCATGCCCCCTTAGCCCCCCCTAATTACGGCCCTGCCCTACTGGAGAGGGTTATGTTGGGAGGTATGTGATTACTGTATTGGTAGTACAAATGAGCATTCTAATTGACGAGGGCTAGCCTAGAAATAAGTGTGACCTGTGCTTAGTGGTGAATATTTTTTCTTTCTTCAAAATATGTCCTTTTGCTTCCCACTATTAAAACCATATTGATTCCTCACATCTTATCTTTAGATAGACCACAATCTTCTTCATTAGTGACATAATTACAGTGGTGTATAGGTGCTGTGCTATTTAAAGCTGGCCACAAACTAAAGGTTATCTGTCCAGTCATCCAACTAGTTGTCTGGTTGGAAAGAAAATCTGGTGATCTGATTTGGCAACTCACCACCAGCAGCTACAGTATATATATCGCATATGATACATCGTATGTGGTCATTTTGCATACAATGTTTTACATCCTATCCCATGCACACGGGATTGTAAATGATACACAATTTGATACTTTTTACATGATTTATTGGCCCAATGGATCGTAATGGTGTAAAAAAAAGGGCCAAATCGTACTAGTGTATAGGGACCAAGAGACCCACATTGTTTGAATAAAAGTTTTATGGAATAAAAGCAGGGCTGGATTAAGGTCCACATGGGCCTGGGGATGAAAATGATCAAGGGCCTATTGTGAGAAGTTGAGGAGGTGTGGCTAATGTTGTGTGGGTGTGGCCAGTGACATGTGGGCGTGTACACTCCCTACACTATAAGGCCCAATGTCTCCCAATATAAATAGCAGCAGGGAAAAAATCAGCATCACTTTGTAAGGAAATTTCAATTCTTATCATTTATGGCAACCATGTGACCAGCTAGGCAGTTAAATATCATCTTGCTGTCATGGTTATGGGCCTATTTTTATCTGGGGCCTGGAGCTGGAGCTCCATCTGCCCCATTGTTAATCTGGCCCTGAATATAAGGGTGGAAGATGACCACGTCCATAGCACAATCAATAGTGGGAGATGTAGGTGGAAAAATGTGTTGTATCAAGTGAGCCTACTTGAAGTATCCCTTCACCTTTTTGTTAACCGTGTGTACTACTGTGCACTGATTTATTCAGCAGGAACCTGATATAGCAGCAAGTAAAGAGAAAGAGAATATGTACAGTAAATAGCTCAGGTACAGTATCTGCTCCAAACTGGCAAATATGTAAATAGTTGGTTGCAATGATAATTTTACAAGGTCACACTCTTTTAAAAGGCCTCATTGATCACAACCATCTGGACATCTCCTTAAGTTGTAGCTGAGTTTACACAATTTGGAAACAATTGTCTCTATTAGTTTTGTTGTTAACAGTAATGCAGTGGTTTGCAGAGAATATTCATACACTAAACTTAATTTTCTCCCCAGTCAGCAGCCAATTTACCTACTAGTAAGTTTTTGGATTTTGGGTGGAAACCAAAACACTGTGAAAAAAACACATACAAACTCTAAGAGAATGTACAAACCCCACACAGATACAGCCTTGGTCAAGAATCAAACTTATGACTTTAGTGCTGGAAGGCAATAATACTAACCACTATGCCACTGTCCTGCCAAACTACAATAATCTGTCCTGGATTTCAGAGGTGGTATTGTACACCAGGATCACTACTTACCTGCAGGAAAACATGCATCATAAAACTACTGTACATACTAATGGTGCATTTAAGTACCCAGCTGTATGATGACTTATCTTTTAAGACCCATGTTATTAACAACCACTGTCCAGATGTCTGCATTGGTTTCATTTTAATATCTGGATTAGTTTATTGAGTTATGGTATTCCTAACACATGTTCAGAGGTGAGTCTATCTCATAATAAGGTTACTTGTACAACTCACTTGCATAAGGAGTAGTCCTGACATTCAGTTACTTGAATAAGGTAAATGCATCCTGTCTGACATTATACACTCAGCATATACAGTATAGCGATTGCAACACAGTGAGCCAGGAAGTACCTGAAGTGTTTAATGTTTGTTTAACAATTAACAGGTATATTAAACGTCTTTCTCAATTAAATCAAGACTATTATCACACAAAGACAAATAAAATACGCAGAAAGTACAGAGTGTTCTAACAAGCTTCTGTATAACAGACTAGTATGGACAGTTCCGGAGAAGATCATTAAATATATTATATAAGGGGTGGCAGGTGGGGGTGAGAGGGGGGATCATTAAATATATAATAATAATCTTTTTTTTTTTTAATGATGTGGCTGCCGAGTCTCTCACCTGGAATACATTTGTATTTCAAAAGTCACGCTCAATCCTAACCTCTTAGACCTCACTCCATCTAAATGGTGGCAGATGAGGTAAAGGTGGGCGAGGGAACTGTGCTGTTTCTGAACTAAGAAGGGATGCACCCAGGGGTGGACTGATCATTCCTGGCACTTCTGGTAAATGCCAGAGGGCTGATGGTCTGATTGGCCACACAGAGATGGGCTGGCCAAGCAGTGCAGCCTCCCGGTGCTCTGTTTGGCTGCCCGGCACGTGGAGACTGGCTGGCCGAGCATTTCCACCTCCCAGCACTCTGCTCAGCAGCACAGCTTACAGAGGCACGCCCCCATGAGCTGTGATCACGATTACCAAAGACAAAAATGATTTATGTTAAAATAACAAAAAACAACACTTTTTTCATGAGATTGCAGCCTAAAATATATCAATGCACTTGTGCATAGCACTGGTATATGTACATAGCTGTACCGGATCCTAGCGCTGGGTCACACTATACTTCTGTTGTATTGGTAGATGTGTGTATGTCTAGTAGGTCACAGTGTAACAGTATAATGATTAATCATGGAGTCTACATAATCATTTGACATTTCTAACAGCATCAGTTCATTAATTACTTGGTAACCCAATTTGGTGACTAAATAAAATAAAGACCTAATTCTGGTGGGCAGTATACAAAAATAGCAAATTTAGTGGCTAGTATAGATAATTGAACCAATCAAGTGGCTAGTATACAAAACTGAGCACAATCAGTCAAGTATAGCAGCTAATACAGTATGTAAAAAGACCCATACCCATTTATGCTTGCGAATGCAAGAAGCCTATCGGGTAAAATGGGAGAATTGGAATGTCTTGCATCAAAATTCCAATACGATATTATAGGTATTACGGAAACATGGTGGGACGACTCCCACGACTGGGTTGCGTTTTTGGAGGGTTATTCTCTTTTTAGGAGGGATAGGGCTACCAAAAGGGGAGGAGGGATATGTCTCTTCGTTAAACCATCTCTTAAACCATGCGTAATAGATACTATCTGCAAGGGGATTGGAGATAACGTGGAGTCGCTATGGGTTGAGATCACAAGTGAGGGCACTGAGGCAAAGAAACTAGCCATTGGCACGTGTTACAAGCAACCGGATATCAGCATACATGAGGAGGAACAACTCCTACAGCAAATAGAAAAAGCAGCAGGAATGGGGGACATCCTAGTGTAATGAGACTTTAACTATCCTGATATAAATTGGAGGAACGATTCATGTTTAAAAACTAGGAGCAACAGGTTTTTAAATACATTAAAGGATCAATTCCTGACTCAATTAATCGAGGACCCAACTAGAGGTAAAACTATTCTGGACCTAGTTATTACCAACAAAGCGTGGACATTATATCAAACATTAAAGTTGGGGAGACCTTGGGAAACAGCGATCATTAAATGATCACTTTTGACATCAGTTTCAAGAAAAATAGCTATAAGGGAGCAACCAAAACATTAAACTTTAGAAAAGCTAACTTTAATATGCTGAGACGGGCACTAAACAGCATTGACTGGGATGAGTTTTTTCATGGCAAGGACACTTCAGAAATGTGGGATACTTTAAAAGGGTTGCTTGAAAGCAATATTCACAAATTCATTCCAATGAGCAGTAAACGCAGGAGTATTAAGCACAAACCAATGTGGCTTAATAAGGAGGTCAAAGAAGCAAAGGTGTGCTTTTAAAACATTTAAATCTAATGGAGGGGAGGAGTCATTTCGGTTTTACAAGGAATGCAATAAAAGATGCAAAAAAAGTAATAAGATAATAAGAGCAGCTAAAATTGTTAACGAAAAGCAAATCACTATTGAGAGTAAAACCAATCCTAAAAAGTTTTTTAAATATATAAACAGTAAAATGTTGAAGAAGAAGAACGTGGGCCCATTAGAAGATGAATTGGGATCCTTGACAAACGATGTCAAATTAAAAGCTGAAATATTGAACAATTTTTTCCCGTCAGTATTCACCAGGGAGGATGCACAGGTGACAGCTTTGCTTAACGACAGTGAATGTAATGACTCTTGGCTAGATACCTGTTTAAGTGAGGAAGTAGTCCTGGAGAGAATAAGCAAAATAAAGATTAATAAATCACCAGGCCCAAATGGTTTGCATCCGAGGGTTATTATGGAGCTTAGGACACAGCTAGCTAAACCCCTATACCTGATTTTCAATAGTTTGATTAGATCAGGCATGGTACCAAAGGATTGGCGCATAGCTGAGGTAAAAAGGGAACTAAAAATAATCCTGGAAACTATAGACCAGTTAGTTTAACCTCTATAGTGGGTAAAATATTAGAAGGCATTTTGAGGGATAGCATAGAGGAGCACCTACATGAAACTAAGTTTATTACTAAAAGTCAATATGGGTTTGTAAGGAACAGATCATGTCAAACCAACTTAATTAGCTTCTATGAGGAAATGAGCAAGAATCTTGACCATGGAAAAGCAGTGGACGTGGTTTACTTAGATTTTGCAAAAGCCTTCGATACAGTGCCACACAGGAGACTGGTCCACAAATTAGGGGTACTTGGCCTAGGAAATACTATTTGTACTTGGATAGGTAATTGGTTGGACAACAGGGAGCAACGAGTAGTGGTAAATGGGATGTTCTCCAACTGGGCACCAGTAGTCAGTGGAATACCACAAGGGTTTGTTCTTGGCCCACTGATGTTCATTATATTTATCAATGATCTAGGAATAGGCAGTGTCAATCTTTGCAGACAACACGAAACTGTGTAAGGTAATTAACTCAGAAACCGATGTGGAATCTCTACAGAATGACTTAGTTAAACTGGAATTCTGGGCGTCTAAATGGAAAATGAGGTTCAACATAGAAAAATGCCAAGTTATGCATTTTGGGACAAAAAACACACTTGTATCCTACACTCTAGATGGAGAAAATCTAGGGGTAACTATGGTGGAAAAAGATTTGGGGGTGCTCATAGATTATAGGCTTAGTAACAGTACACAATGCTAAACTGCAGCAAAAAAGGCAAATAAAGTGCTTGCGTGCATTGAACGGGGCATTGAGACCAAGGATGAGGATGTAATCCTGCCATTGTACAAATCATTGGTACGCCCACACCTGGAATATTGCGTTCAGTTTTGGGCCCCATATTACAAAAAGGACATCGCGGAACTAGAAAGAGTTCAAAGACGAGCTACTAAATTGATTAAAGGGTTAGAGACACTGGAATATGAGGAGAGGCTTACTAAATGAAATATGTATTCGCTAGAAAAGAGGAGACTAAGAGGAGACATTATTAATATCTTCAAATATGTAAAGAGGCATTACACGGAGCTAGCAACTGATTTATTTATTAAAAGAACTCTGTATAGGACGCGTGGGCACTCACTGAGGCTAGAAGAGAGAAAATTCCGTACGCAACGTAGGAAAGGGTTCTTCTCTGTAAGGGGAATAAAGATTTGGAACTCACTGCCGGAGGAAGTAGTAATGGTAGAATCTACAAATGCATTTAAAAACGGATTGGACAAATTTCTAACAGGAAAACGTATATAGGGCTTTAGCATTTAGCATATTGACATTAAAATTATCTGGGAGTGGTAGGAATCATTGCTGTAAATCGGTACTAAACCATTACTTCAGCATGCACATTATAAAATAAACAGATTAATGCAGAATACAGGTTGAACCCGATGGGCATTTTGCCTCTTTTCAACCTCACTGACTATGTAACTATGTAACTATGTCTTCCTCCTAGACTCCCGCAGTAAACAGTTGCTTGCACTCATCTTTTTCATCTTAATCAAGACTTTCTGAAAACATGAGAAAATATATTTAGATGAAATATATCAGCAAGCTAAAATAGTAGTGGTGTCATAGGATTGACATTAATGTATCAGCAAATAGCCTCTCTGGGATTTGGCAATACTCAGTATTTTTATAGGAATCCTGATCTGGAGGAACTACATCTCATTGTAGGATTTGCATATGTATGATCTGGGACTTAGCTTCCATGAGAGAGCGGTGGGTTAATTAATCTTAAAAGTATAGTCAGATGCGTCACACAATAAAGTTTTGACTTAAGTGTTCCTAAGGGGCTCTAGGAATCAATGAGACTCTTTTTGTTTAATCTTTGTGATGACTACAATAAACTCCCTCTTATGTGCTAATATGAAATTGTGTAGCCCCAAACCTTTTCACTACACAGACATATTTTTTTTTTCAACTGCAGTGTTTGACGTCACTTAAGCAATGATCTTTATTTTTATAATTGTCTGTTATATTGATTTGATATTTGCTCTATATAATTATCTCCTAAAATCTGTCCACCTCCCAGATGCATGTGCAGTGCGAGCTGGGTTGCGCGCCCTGCACCTTCAATGGCTGAGTGATGGGACACAGCTTAGTCATAATGCCTACCCTCCCGCATTCTGCAGGAGACTCCCTGAAATAGAAGCAATCTCCCTGACTCCCTGAATAGACCAGCAATCTCCCTGATTACACCTTATTCCCATTATGCAGCTGTTACATTCTTGGAGGGGGGAGGGGGTAGAAATCAGTGCCATTTCCCGGTATTGGTTATAAGGCACAATGATCCCTATGGCTACATGCATGTTAAATAAGACTTCTCATGGCCACTTACAGTATATGGAACCTCTTGTAAAACAATACACAAACAATTCCTGAAAAATATCAATGTCTTTTCTTTAACAAGTAGATCTTACTAACTTTGGGGCTCATTTACATTTACAGTAGATGTAAGTCATTTTTATGACACACTTCTCAGATGTCCACGCTGATAGGTGGTACTTTCACAATCTCACTGAAAAGTAGGCAAGTATGACCTTAGTCAAGTCAGAAAGGAGGAGTGGACCCACCAGGAACAGGTAAATATGCAGTGGAACTAGAAGGCAGGTGTGTGTGTGAAGTGGAACAGACCGGGACAGAGCAGAGGGCAGAGCAGGAGATGGGATGGAACAGAGCAGGGTGAGTGCTGGAGCAGTAGACAGAGGGGGCTGGACAGAGCGGAGTTCGACATGGGGTGGAGCAGCTGACAATTTTACAGGTTTAAATAAACTGATTAAGCACTAAATGTATTTGCCAATCCTGATGTACAGTATATTAGACTGTGTCATATTATTTCTAAGAAACTTTTTGTAATTATTGCTGTTGTACGGTTTTTATGGTCTTAAACATTTTTTATTTTTATTTTTTAGAAAATGGGCAGATTTTGCTGTTTCAGTGGCAATTAATTTAGAATAAAAGTCCTGTGGTTTGATTTTTTTTAATACATTTATATATTTTTATTTTGGAATTAGATTTTTTATATTTACATAGCATTTGTGGTTTTGAGTTTTCTAACTTGCATTGTACGGTGATTAGCAGCTAGAATTCTCAAAAACATATAGTGTTGCCTCATTCCCTCTGCATGTCCATCCCATTCTCTCTTGCCATTCTGCATATTTGTCTCCCTTTGTCTTTTTATCTCATCTGCCCCCCTACCCATCTATTCCTCATCCCTCTTCTGTCATTTGTCCTCACCATCCACTTTCCTCTTATCTTCCACTTCTCCCCTCTTCATGCCTTTCCATTCTCCTGATCTGCATGTTGAAGGCATAAACATGGTTGTTGACTGTCAATCAAACTTGGGGAAGACAGGGCCATCTTAACAGCAGTGTAGGCCCCTGGGCAAAGTAATGCACTAGGGCCCCTACCCATCCTCCAGTGGTAGGGATGGGGGGTGCGTTCAGCGGCAGCTTTGATGTCCTGTGGGCAGTAGGGGGTGTTCTATCTTCCGCTCAGCACATAGGACCTGGAGCAGTAATTTTTGATAATTACTCCTTTACTGCACAGATTGTGAGAGATGGGGTGGGAGGGAGAACACTAAACTGTAGAAGGGGGAATTGGGCTGAATGAAGGGGCCCTGATATATGACTTCCAGGGTGGTAGGGGGTGTTTAATACGCAGGGGAGGGGTGGATAGTAGAGTGGGCTTAATATTCATAATTTTCCGGTGGGAGGGCAGCTTGCTTGTCTGCAGATATCTTCAGTTCTTGGAAATAGATTTCTCGGCTTTTAATGGGATAAAAACTAGAGAGTCCCACCTTTCAGGAGGTACTGGGGACACTTTTAGCGATGTACTGGGGACACCTGTCAGGAAGTACTGGGGACACCTTTCAGGATGTACTGGGGACTTGGGGATCAGAATTCAGGAGCCAGAGCAAATCCTTAAGGTGGGTACACACTGGCTGAGATATCGGGTGTTCTATTGAACAGCCGATATATCGCGGGTCTGTCAGCCAGTGTGTATGGGCGATATGTCTGTGAACTCCGTCGTTGACAGACATATTGTGTCAGCCCCGCAGCACAGCCGACGGGCAATATATCTACCGATATATTGGTGCATCGATGTGTGTGCATGAGCGACCAGCAGACCGCCCATGCACATGCTGCGTCGGCCGGCGGTGATTGACAGCTGAACTGGGCGGGCGTGTGTACACGCCCGCCCAGTTCATGACATCAGTCCCCGACAGATCGGGCAGTGTGTATGCACAGCACACTGCCCGATCCATCCATAGATATATCTGCAGATCACTTGATCTGCAGATATATCTATCAGTGTGTACCCACCTTTAGACAAATATTTTAAACTGCATACCAGACAGGTGGAGCTGGAACAGGGACCAGCTGCTGGAAGGCTGATATCTCTGTTTCTGGGCATAGTAGAGATCAGTGGCGGAACTAGCAAGCGCTGGGCCCAGGTGCGACAAAATGCTTTGCCCCCCCCCCCCATTCCCCTCATCACATCCAAGTCCACCCCCTCACCCCTGGAGAGGATCTGGTGAGGGGGACCTGTTCAGGGCCAGGGAAATGGATACCTAGCAACATTGCCGTAACTAGACATTTTAGCGCTGTGTGCAAAAAACGGCATTGGAGCCCCCCACCTCTATGCAAAACAAGGGCAGTGTGCGCCTACGGCGCACGTAAAAAATATAGGGGCATGGCTTCGTGGGGAATGGGTGTGGCCAAAAAATAATACCAATTCATATAACTGTGCACAGTAGTTTCCGTTATTCAAATTACGCCACACAGTAGCGCCACTACACCAGGTAGAGCCCCTTTTACACCTTACGGCAGACAGATTCCTCTATTTACACATTATGGCAGACAGCGTCCCCTTTTTACACATTACGGCAGACAGCGTCCCCTTGTTACACATTACGGCAGACAGCGTCCCCCTTTTTACACATTACGGCAGATAGCGTCCCTTTTTACACATTACGGCAGACAGATTCCCCTTTTTACACATTACAGCAGACAGCGTCCCCCTTTTAACACATAGCGGCAGACAACGTCCCCTTTTTTACACAACGGCAGACAGCGTCCCCCAGTTTACACATTACGGCAGACAGCGTGCCCTTTTTAAACATTACGACAGACATCGTCCCCCTTTTTACACATTACGGCAGACAGCGTCCCCCTTTTTACACATTATAGCAGACAGCATCCCCTTTTTTACACATTACGGCAGACAGCGTCCCCTTTTTACACATTAGACAGACAGCGTCCCTTTTTTACACATTACGGCAGACAGCGTCCCCCTTTTTACACATTACGACAGACAGACAGAATAGATAGATAGATAGACAGAAAGAAAGAATAGATATACTTACTGTCTCTGCTGGCTCAGGCTCCTCGTGCAGCTTCTGGCAGATCCCAGGCAGGGGAGAAGAAGGAGGGGGGAGGGGGACTTGGGAGCCGCAGCAGCGCAGTGTAATTGGTGGAGGCACTACTGCTGCTGTCCCCCTCCACCATAGGCTGTCCTCCACCACTGTAATGAGGGAAGCCTATGGTGAAGGAGAGGGACAGCAGCTGCAACGCCTACTCCAATGACATAGTGCTGCTGTGGCTACCAAGTCCCCCTCCCTCCTCCTCCTTATCCCCCCCCCCCCCCCCGTGGCTGCTGCGCTCCTCTCCTCGGCAGGCGGCAGTGGCACGCAGTGGCATGTAATGAGTCAGTTTGACTCATTACATGCCGCGCTGGCTTTGGGTCCCTTGACAGTGGCGGGCCACAGTGCAAGGCACAGCTTGCACTGACGGTAGTTCCGCCACTTGTAGAGACAATCTGCCAGTATCCACCGAAAGGGGAGAGTCCCAGCTTTTGGAGTACACCCTCAAAAAAACTCTACGTTAGACAGAACGTGAGATATCTGGCTGGGAAGAGCAATTAACAGGCTGGGATGGGGACCACTGCTTTGAAGTCAGATATCTCTGGTGGCACAGGGACAATTTTCAAACATGTGGTACCCCTGGAAAGAGGGGATCCTCAGCTATCAGCCTAGTGCCCTTATACTCCTGGGGCCCTTGGGCAAGAGCCCATTGAGCCCATATGAAAAGACAACCCTGGGGGAAGATCTTTCCTATCTTATTAACAGCTCAAAGAGAAATTTAGCTTAGCTGGAGATGATCACTATAAACATCCCTATATTTGCATGAACTTCTCTTGATCTAGTAATCATATAATTGTGCATATAGTTATTGGGTACCACTCGTCCTGTTTAATTATGTCATACAGTGTGACATTATGAATGAAGGGAACACATGGTGTATAAATTAGTAATATTATGCCTCCTCAAAAATTGTATCCCTCCCTTTTCCCTTTTTATTTTTTTATGTATCTTACATGATGTACAATCTCTGCTGTGAAAAAACTCAATAAAAATGGACGTAGGCACAACTGTGTTTAACACCACCTAATTGAACATATGGATGGCAGGTAAGCATGATTTTCTTTTAATAAATCATATGGGCTTTTTTTTTAATTCAAAGACTGCTTTTGCCGGCGGAAACCCCTATCGGCGGTAAGACTGCGTTTACACAAGAAAGAATATTATTTATTTTTATTTATTAACAGTTTCTTATATAGCGCAGCAAATTCCGTTGCGCTTTACAATTGAAATAACAATAACAAAATGGGTGATAACAAACAGTCACAGAGGTAGGAAGGCCCTGCTCGCAAGCTTACAATCTATAGGGAAATAGGCATGTGTACACAAGGCAAGGTGCTATCTATTGCATAGAATGAGAAGACATGTGAGGATATGTGTGGACTGTACAGAGTGGATGCAATGTAATAGGAAGGTTTATGAAAGTTATGTGGGTGGTTCTGGAATTTGATATACTTGCCTAAAGAGGTGAGTTTTCAGGGAACGCTTGAAGGTTTGGAGACTAGAGGAGAGTCTTATTGTGCGTGGTAGGGCATTCCACAGAGTGGATAAAGCCCGATGAAAGTCCTGAAATCGTGGGTGGGAGTGAATAATGAGTGTGGATGAGAGACGTAGTTCTTGTGAAGAGCGAAGAGGTCGGGTTTGGTGATATTTTGAGATAAGCGAAGTGATGTACGTTGGTGTAGTTTGGTTAATGGCCTTGTGTGTGAGTAAAAGTATTTTATATTGAATGCGGTAGAGTACAGGTAGCCAATGGAGGGACTGACAGAGTGGATCTGCAGATGATGAACATCTAGCGAGGAAGATAAGCCTCGCCGCTGCATTCAGAATGGATTGGTGAGAGTCTCAATGCGGGAGATAATGAGAGCGTGGATTAGAGTTATAGCAGTGTCTTGTGTAAGGTATGGTCGTATTTTGGATATGTTTTTTAGATGCATGTAACATGATCTTGAGACAGATTGAATGTGGGGAACAAAGGACAGATCAGAGTCAAGGATGACACCTAGGCAGCGAGCTTGAGGGGTAGGGTAGATAGTCGAGTTTTCAACAGTGATAGAGATATCAGGTTGGTACCTACTATTGGCCAGTGGAAATATAATTAACTCTGTCTTTGAAATATTCAGTTTGAGGTGGCGAGATGTCATCCAGGATGAAATGGCAGAAAGGCATTCAGTGACACGGTCCAGTACAGATAGGGACAAGTCAGGGGAGGATAGGTAGATTTGAGTATCATCTGCGTACAGATGATACTGAAACCAAAAGAGCTGATTAGTTTACCAAGAGATGAGGTATAGATAAGCAGAGGACCCAAGACTGAGCCTTGCGGTATTCCAACTGAAAGAGGTAGCGAAGAGGAGGTAGATTCAGAGAAGCGAACACTGAAGGAGCGATTAGATAGGTAGGATAGGAACCAAGAAAGGGCTGTCTCTTTAAGACCTTAGGATTGTAGTGTCAGTATGAGAAGAGAGTGGTCTACAGTGTCAAATGCAGTAGATAGATCTAGAAGAATAAGTAGTGAGTAGTGACCTTTAGACTTCGTAGTGACCAAACCAATATGCAGCAAGTATAAGGGAGTACTTGGCCTACTGCAAAACCTGAAAAACGTAATAAAAAATATTTTATTTTTTGATCTTTTGCCTATATTTTAACATTTTACATCTTTTTTTAACTTAATTGTTAAGGAGCATGTGGGAGGATTGATGGCATGTAGGGAGGTCTAGGTGTCACTCTGCATCATGGCATGCACCTTCTTTGAGCACTAGGTCAACATGCTATACCTCTGTGTCCACTCAGCCATTTGGATGAGGTTGGGTACATGGGGTGCCTAGGAGGAAGAGGGGCACCTACGAGATTCATATATGTACTGTGCCCCATAATTTCTGATGGCAGTCCTAGAGAACACTGCATGCTTCTTTGAAAACTGAATCACTCTGACGCACTAATGTGTTACAGAGAAACAGTGTTAACAGCTGATTATCACTAAACAAGCTTATCACAGTTTCTGAATAAAATGCCAGTGTCTAATCACCAGCACAAATAACACCTTGTGAAATGAAACGGCCTCCCGGCTAGATTGCAACCTAATGCTTATTGATGCTCTCAGCACTGCCATCTGGGATTAAGGATGCCATCAATTAAAACATTTGTACCTTCACTCATTCCCTTAAAATGAAGTAGCCTTCAGTATGTCATGCCATGACTGTTACTGTAATTAAGCACAATATATAACATACCCTAATCACTCCTATCTATCATTAGTAATCTGCACAATGAGACCGGTTACCCTGGTATTATTAGCAAGGCAGGCCTGCTGACATTTGGCAGTGGCACTTTAGCGAGTTAAATGGTTCTTTAATGTCCTGATTAAGTGCAAGATTTTTTTTTTAATACATCACAATGTTTGTCAATTCCATTAAACAATTAAACCTACTACTTCCTTACGAACATTACTGTTTTAATTAACACCCTTCAGTTTAAAATACTAGCGGGATTAGGGGAGAATTCAATTATTTGCGGAAAATTACCGCTGGCTAATTGCTCCCCTGGGGCTATTCAGTTAGCCTGCTGGCAGCACTTCTCTTATTATTTTTTAATGCATTTGAACAGACGTGAAAAAGAAAATTCTCCCATAGCTAGGGGGTAAACAGGTACCATGACCCTGTTAACGCACAAATCCATGAACTTTTCAGGGATTCTGTGTGCTAACACTCGTTAAAACGTGTTAACACCAGCTAACACATTAATTTAATGGGCATTAAAAAGGGTGTTGAGTGAAAGAGGGTGTACAATTGAATGGCTCCATCCGTTAAAGCCCGGTGCTACCACCCTTTTTCACTCACGTTATCTTAACCTCATGTTCTGTAAGAGCTAAATTTAGCAGGAGAGTAAGAAATGCACATTTTCATGGAAATGTAGCTCCAGTGCCAAATTAAGCAAAGTGCTGTGCCTAATCTGCATGTAGCAAGGAACCTTGATACCTAAACTGTGCACTTACTGTGTAAATTTCTGTTTGTACATTTTTCAAAAACAATATGTTACTATAGTATATCATAGGCTATAGCAGTGGTTCCCAAACTCTGTTGAATCATGGCTCCCTAAAGTATCAACATTTTTTTCACTGCTCCCCTAGGTCAAAAGTTTTGTATTTAGAAATTTGGAAAAACATTCCATTAAGTAAACTGTGCATAACTGTCATCCTTAGGGTCAGTTGTGTGGTGGTGTGCAGTCGTGCTTCTGATTGTTCACATGGTTTATGGGGTTGGGTATGTGTGACCGGTACTCAGGAGACCGCCAGTCACAATAGCAATGCCAGTGCAGTTAAATGGCTGGCGAGGGGGGCAAGCGCAATGAAGTCCCTTGTGGGGTGGGAATAGTCCCTGTTGATCGGCATGCCGACTGCCGGTATATTCAGGTTTGGGATCCTGGGGTCGGTATAGTGACTACCAGTCACATAACTGAATCCCGTTTTATGATTGGCAGCCACTGTCACTGGTTTGCCTTTCACTTTCACCATAAATAATTTGATTTGGTCCTGGACCACCAACCGAAGGCACCCCTCCAAGAGCCTCTTGGCACCCCAGGATGACTAGGCACACAGTTTGGAAACCATTGGGCTATAGTAACCTTTGCTTAACAAAAAGTTATATATTTGTAATTACTAGACTATAAGACTTCTACAAAGATTGCTAAAGGTGTAATGATTACTGATAAACAAGTTTAATGCTGTAAACATACATTGGCTTGCCTGCTATTTCTATGGCATATGTCCATAAGAATGCTCTGTATTTTGTCATATCTGAATCCTTTGGGAATATATACTGTATATACTGCATTTCCTGTTACACCCTAAAGTGGTTGAGTTATGGGTCTCTGTGATGGAATTCGCTTTTCAATCTGGTCTGTGTTTACAGAATATTTTAAGAGGCCCTGCAGGACTGTAAAGTTTGTACACAAACTGTACAATATTAAGGTTATTTCCCATAAACCACAGCAGGCACTGCTCTGCCGAGCAGACTCTGTAAGAGAGCTGCTTGATGTTTTGTGCCAATCATATCACTGGGGCATAATGAGAATAGCCCAGAGGAACAGGAGGGAGAATAGCACAGACATACTGTATATTAATTGTCTTTGTCCTATTCACAAGTGTACCCTTATGTGATGATAGAAGAATGGTGACAGAATATATCCGGCAAGGGAACATTGTATGAGATACGTCATATTCCCCTTATCATGTGTGCCCCAAGCTCCCCTACCCTCACAGATCCTTCCTGCTGCAATGTCTGGTGGAAGCATTCTCTGTTCTACACAACAGCTCCTACTTCTGATGTTCCATGTGTGAGGGAACTCTGTACAGAAGTGAGTCCCACTGCTCATGTCACAGGCTCTAGACACACCACCCACATTATAATGAAGCACAGCATAACCTGCCACTGTGTAGTGTAATGAAACTTTCTAACCCTTTCTCCACTAGTCTCTAGAAAAGATCAAGAGCTGTTTGTGGGGGCGGGTATGAAGAACAACAGGAATCATGACAGGTCCAAAATTGGGACTGTACCACTAGGTTGGCCAACAACCATCAATGGTCAATCCGTTTACCTTCTATGATGGAGGCCCAACATTTTTCTTACAAATCAAGCATCAACTTCCCCATGGCCTCCTCTAACTAAAATGAAGACAAATACAGAAAAATGTAAGAAAAAATATACACACCTTTATCACTACTTCAAATAATTATCAGAATTAGGATGTTCATTTTAGACCAGACTTGTCAAACTCGCAGGCCACATGCGGCCCCCAACGCATAATTTTACTTTTGTAAAAGCAATGGAATGCGGCCAAACCCGGCTTCCACGACTGGAGCTCAGCTCTGATCGGGCAGCATTCACTGAATTGCCCATGTGCAAGAAGATAGTGTTTGTAGAGATAGGGAAATGTCCACATCCTGCCTGCTGAACATGTTTGCAGTTCAGACTCCACAAAGCACTGCCCACTGCCGTATCCCCCCTGCTCAGCACCATTAGCACTGAAGATGTCACGTTGTCTGCCCCCTCTGTGTGTGTCTAGTTGCCCTAATTACAGAAGGATTACACTGTAAAAATGTCTTTCTAAGAAGAAGATAAATTGGAGGGGACTGGTACATGAGGCACATAGAGCTTGTAGCTGGAGGGGGCACAAGAAACAAGAGGGGACACACGGTGCATGTGGCTGGACTGGAGGGGCAGAGGGGGGTTGGAAAGGACACAGTTTCCACGTTTTCCCAGCTCGCACTGATATGTGGTAGTAATAATATTATTATTATTATTATTATTATTATAAAGAGGAGAGGGGACCACACAGTGAGGGTTAATAACAGCTCCCAGCTCACACTGATATGTGGTATTATTATTGTATATAATTTTGCCGATAGTTGACATCTCTTTGATTGTTGGTTTTTCTAACAAACCTTTCAAAATTGCATATATGACTATTTCTTGCAGCCTACACAATCTTAGACCTTGATTATTGGGCCTGGTTGGGATTTTGAGTTTGACATGCCTGTTTTAGAGTAATGGTGCTTTCAGTCAGGCTGTGCAATGATTTAATCTTAACTTTGCCCTTTCCATTGTGTTCCAATTATTATTATTATTATTATTATTATTATTATTATTATTTTTAACAGTTTCTTACATAGCGCAGCAAATTCCGTTGCGCTTTACAACTGTACACAATTAGAAGACAAAACTGGGTAAAAACAAACAGTCATAGAGGTAGGAGGGCCCTGCTCGCAAGTTTACAATCTATGGGGAAATAGGCATTGATACACAAGGATAGGTGCTATCTATTGCATAGTTGTCCACCAGATTGTAAAGGTTCTTGGTGGGTTGCATGATATCACATCACAGCAGTGATGAACCAGGGTCAGGAGGAAAGGAGAGTGAAGAAAGAAACTATGTGAGGATATGTGTGGACTGTACTGTGGGGATATAATTGTGTAGGAAAGCTATGAAGGTAATGTGAGCGGTTCTGGAATTTGATAAGCTTGTCTGAATAGGTGAGTTTTCAGGGAACGCTTGAAGGTTTGAAGACTAGAGGAGAGTCTTATTGTACATGGTAGGGCATTCCACAGAGTGAGTGCAGCCCGAAGAAATTCCTGTAATCGTGCATGGGAGCAAGTAATGAGTGTGGATGAGAGATGTAGATCTTGTGAAGAGCGAAGGGACCGGGTTAGGAGATATTTTGAGATAAGCAAAGAGATGTATGTTGGTGTAGTATGGTTAATAGCCTTGTGTGTGAGTAACAGTATTTTATATTGAATACGGTAGAATATAGGTAGCCAATGGAGGGACTGACAAAGTGGGTATGCAGACGATGAACATCTAGCAAGGAATATTAACCTCACAGCTGCATTCTGAATGGATCGTAATGGTGAGAGTCTCTTCTTAGTAAGACCAGTAAAAAGACTATTGCAATAATCAATGCCAGAGATAATGAGAGCATGGATTAGAGTTTTAGCAGTGTCTTGTGTATGGTATGATCGTATTTTGTATATGTTTCTTAGATGCATGTAACATGATTTTGAGACAGATTGAATGTGGGTAGCAAAGGACAGTTCTGAGTCAAGTATGACACCTAGGCAGCGAGCTTGTAGGGTAGGATTGATTGTAGAGTTCTCAACAGTGATAGAAATATCAGGTTGGTAACTGCTATTGGCCGGTGGAAATATAATTAACTCTGTTTTGGAAATATTAAGTTTGAGGTGGCGAGATGACACCCAAGATGAAATGGCAGAGAGGCATTCAGTGACCCGGCCCAATACAGATAGAGACAAATCAGGGGAGGATAGGTAGATTTGAGTATCATCTGCATACAAATGATACTGAAATCCAAAAGAGCTGGTTAGTTTCCCAAGAGAGGAGGTATAGATTGAGAAAAGCAGAGGACCTAAGACTGAGCCTTGCGGTACTCCAACTGAAAGAGGTAGCGAAGAGGAGGTGGATTCCGAGAAACGGACACTGAAAGAGCGATTAGATAGGTAGGATAAGAACCAAGAGAGGACTGTGTCCTGAAGACCCACGGACTGCAGTGTTTGTATGAGGAGAGAGTGGTCAACAGTGTCAAAAGCAGCAGAGAGATCTAGAAGAATAAGTAGTGAGTAATGACATTTAGACTTCGCAGTGAGCAGGTCATTCACTACTTTAGTCATTGCCGTCTCTGTGGAGTGTTGGGAGTGAAAGCCTGATTGATGTAGGTCCAATAAGTTGTAGGAGTTAAGATAGTGTGTGAGGCGAGTGTAGGAAAGTCTCTTAAGTAGCTTGGAGAGACATGGGAGCTGACAGATGGGACGGTAGTTTGAGAGAGAGTTAGGGTCAGAATTTTGTTTTTTTCAGAATGGGAGTAATTACTGCATGCTTGAATAGTGAAGGAAAGATACCAGTAGAGAGATAGATTACAGATGTTAGTTAAGGTTGGGATGAGCACATGTGATAGAGCTTTACTTATTTGTGAAGGTAAAGGATCAAGAGGAGAGGTAGTAGAGTAGCAGGATGAGAAGAGTATTGATACTTCATCTTCATTTGTGGGATCAAATGAAGTGAGGTGCCAATGATTTGCGCAGTCTTGTGCTTAAACGAGACAATCAACTTTAATAATCATTCCCTATCTGTAGATTTGTTTAACATGGAAGGAATATTAAAAGAGTAAATTTTTATTACTTTTTTTCTTTTTTACTATTCGCAAACCCAACATTAACAGAAAACCCCAGGAGCTACCAGTATGCTATAAAAAGGGCCTATCTGTCCCAAAATATCATATATAGCTCTCAGGTTGTTAGGTATTGAAAACTTGTAAAGTTTAGGTCCCTAGTAGACAGTGATGTGCGGTGAGGTCATAGACTGGGGAGACACTGATGAAGATATAATATATATATATATATATATATATATATACAAACAAATATAGAAAACCACAGCACTCGCCACCCCAGAAGCGGGGTGCAGTGTCTGCACTCACCACTCATAAATAAATGATGGGGCAGGCATACATTAAACCTAGTGGGCATATTTGCAGTTATATTATATGTGATACAGTTGCCAGGTTTTAATTCTTTAGGCTTTGTGATAGTGTAGGACCTGCATGAAGGTGGGGTACCTTGAAAATCGGTATGCAGGCTTCCGTGCATTGGCCAATCCACCAACTAAACCCCCATCATTTATTTATTGATGTTGTGAGGACAAGTGAGCTTGCTATGGTGAGTGCTGAATTCTCTATTTTGTATGTATTTGGGTAGGTGGCCATGGGCTGCATGCACCCCACCCTATGAGTGGTGAGTGCAGACACTGCACCCCGCTTCTGGGGTGGCGAGTGCTGTGGTTTTCTATATTTGTTTGTATATTTTGTGGTTAATCTTTGGTTAACTCTTATTAACCATGGTCACAGGCCTTTTCATGCACCCCTGTGTAATCTTAATTGTTCTAAACCTGTGTCAGCTGCTCCTTAGTAATTTATCGGCTGTGTCAGGTGACTAGTATGCCTTTAAAAGCCACTAGATATGTGGCAGGCATACATTAAACCTAGTGGGCATATTTGCAGTTATATTATATGTGATACAGTTGCCAGGTTTTAATTCTTTAGGCTTTGTGATAGTGTAGGACCTGCATGAAGGTGGGGTACCTTGAAAATCGGTATGCAGGCTTCCGTGCATTGGCCAATCCACCAACTAAACCCCCATCATTTATTTATTGATGTTGTGAGGACAAGTGAGCTTGCTATGGTGAGTGCTGAATTCTCTATTTTGTATGTATTTGGGTAGGTGGCCATGGGCTGCATGCACCCCACCCTATGAGTGGTGAGTGCAGACACTGCACCCCGCTTCTGGGGTGGCGAGTGCTGTGGTTTTCTATATTTGTTTGTATATTTTGTGGTTAATCTTTGGTTAACTCTTATTAACCATGGTCACAGGCCTTTTCATGCACCCCTGTGTAATCTTAATTGTTCTAAACCTGTGTCAGCTGCTCCTTAGTAATTTATCGGCTGTGTCAGGTGACTAGTATGCCTTTAAAAGCCACTAGATATGTGGCAGGCATACATTAAACCTAGTGGGCATATTTGCAGTTATACTATATGTGATACAGTTGCCAGGTTTTAATTCTTTAGGCTTTGTGATAGTGTAGGACCTGCATGAAGGTGGGGTACCTTGAAAATCGGTATGCAGGCTTCCGTGCATTGGCCAATCCACCAACTAAACCCCCATCATTTATTTATTTATTGATGTTGTGAGGACAAGTGAGCTTGCTATGGTGAGTGCTGAATTCTCTATTTTGTATATATATATATATATATATATATATATATATATATATATAATCTTTCTAAAAACAAGGACGGAGAGAAATTGCGCACATAGTACAAATCAAGTTTTTAATGAATAAAACAATATCACAGGACAGGTCGAACAATAATGGTGAGACTCGTACCCTGATCACCCACACTGTGGGCTGATTACTACATGGTAGAATGTGCTCCAAAAGGCTATTTTATTGTTCGACCTGTCCTGTGATATTGTTTTATTCATTAAAAACTTGATTTGCACTATGTTCGCAATTTCTCTCCGTCCTTGTTTTTAGAAAGATTTACTCCTGGAGTTCGGAGCTATTTAAGCAGAGACTCGCTGCGGTTCTAAGCATACCTGTGCTCGAGCCCGGACTGTTGTCCTGTGGACTGGATTTGGTTAATGAGTTACCAGCGCACCTGTATCTGTTTACTGAAAAAAAAAAAATATATATATATATACATATATATATATATATATATATCTCAATCAGAGCAATACCCAGTCTATGACCTCACTGAACATCACTGGCCGAGATTCATCGTATGTCCCTCCCCCTTCACCTGTGTGTCCGGAAAGTAAGTGTAGGTGCTGCTGCTGGCTGGGAGGAGAGGGAATAGCGCTGGCCTCCGCCGCTTCCCACCGCTCCAGTCTTCAGGGCCACCGCTGGGACCCGCCGTCACTTCCGCCCGCCGCATATAGGGGTGATTGTCCAATCACAGCTGCCTCCCTGACATGGGGGGTGGTGTCCCTGTCAGTGAGGCACTTGTTTAAGTTCCGCCTTCAAGCTTTTTTTTTAATGGGCTTTTAAAGCCCAGTGCTTGGGCCCCGCCCCCCGCTCTTTCCCATTCCCATTGTCTATGGGAGGCACTGCTATCGGTGCCTCCCAAACTGATTTTAGTAGTTAAAATTATTATAATAAAATAAAGAAGATACTTATGACACAGAATGTGTCATAAGTTTCTTCTTTGTATTATTTTAATAATTAATCAGTGCCTCCCCTGCCTCCCTTGACTGCACGTCCCTGTTAGAAGATAAAATTAATACATCAAGTACTAATTTTATTTTTTTTACATTTTGTAGTGCTAGTATTTTTTGCCCACCCCAAAGATTAAAAAAAATCTTATGTATTGTCTACTTAAATATATATTTCGTAGTCTGACAACAGAATAAACTAACATTATGCCTAAAGATTAATTAAACTTGGGTTTCAAAAGTTGCAAAATATATATATTTTTGTAAAACAACATAAGTACTGTTTGTATCCAGATCTAAAATAAACATACATGACAGGCTCATTGTAGAGTTTAAACTTTTTATTTTATAACATTGTGTTTGCACTGCAGGAAAGCAAATGTAATTTTAAAGGAGGTAAACAGCGTGAAATAGAACCATACTGTATAGCACAGGTGTTAAATATGAACTGTGTATCCAGGTTTACTATATCTCTTAAATACAGTTATAAGGACATTAAACTATTGCACAATTACAAATACTTTCTAAAGTTAAAACTAATCTATTTGGTATTGCTTGAGAGCAGAAATTGAGACTTGATTGAATTATGGGGCATTTTTATGAGGAATGGTCACCAAGCAAGACCAGAGTTGTGAAAGCAGTTACTGTAATTAAAGAAAAAACACAGTGATGGCACTAACCTGCTCTATGCAAGCACTAGATTACTGTGGCAGCTGGGGCGTCAGCTCATATGCAAATATAAAAATCAAAGGAATATACTAATCCACAAACTCAAAAATAGCCACACAAAAATTGATTCTCATCTTTATTGTGCACCACCTGTACTTTGTTTATGTTGACATATAGTCAAGATTTTTTTTGCAACAGTTTCTGAAAAGCTTTTTTCCTTTGTTAAGCAACAATTTTACAGAGACCTCAAAATGAGTAGTCGCATATGTATGATTTATTTATGCAGGAATTGTGATTTTGATGTTGCTTTGTTTGTTTTGCTATCAGTAACGTAAGCAAACCTGTAGACTTTGGCGAGCTCCAGTAACTCAACGTTTTTTTTTTAATCTGACTGCTTGATTAAGCCTCCTATGGGAAGAAGGTCCAGATTGTAAATAGGGATTGATTTGGATACTATTGCCTCCTGTGCCCCCACATGGGCAGTAACACTGCCGGGACAGAATCTGTTAGTGTAAAACATTAGGCATTGTTGGTATGGGATGGGGTAAGCATCCCTGCAGTGTAGATGCTAGTGATCAGGTGACTGATGGCAGAATTCCAACACCACT
Organism: Pseudophryne corroboree; assembly: GCF_028390025.1. Classification (NCBI taxonomy): domain Eukaryota; kingdom Metazoa; phylum Chordata; class Amphibia; order Anura; family Myobatrachidae; genus Pseudophryne; species Pseudophryne corroboree. Next base: position 250,567,649 of record NC_086447.1, on the reverse strand, counting down.
CGGAATTCCAGTGCCGGAAGCCCCGACCGCCGGCATCCAGAAGGTAAGTATAGGGATGAATGTTAGGACCCGGGGGGAGGGGGAAGGGGGTGTTAGGGTTAGGCACTAGAGGTGTGGTTAGCCATAGCTGTCAACCCCCCTACCCGATTCTTAGCCCTAGCCGCTGCCCCCTGTGATTAGCTGTAGCCACCACCCCCCACTATCAGAGCCCTAACTTCCACCCCAAGCAGGTTAGGGTTAGGGCAGAGGTGGGGTAAATTAATTACCCTGTCCCCTGATGGCATTTTAACAATCAAGATTCCGCAGTCGGTCATGTGACCACCGGCATCCCGAATGCCAGATCACCTATCACACCCATTGCCACATATGCTCATTGAGGGAGAAGACAGAAGACCAGCTTCTATTTTTCAGGGACAGCAGGTCCCTGCGGGTACTGTCCCTACTGCAGATTGATCACTCATAGTGCCAAAAAGGAAGCAAATTGCACTATAACACACTGCAATATGGATAGAGAGAGACAAAAGGGTGTGCCTTAATTACTGATACATAAGTACTGATTCAGAGTTGTACGCAAACCCGAATCTTTTGCAGTTGAGCGATTATTGGGCAACTGCAAATGCATCTGAATCACACCGCGCATGTGCCGCGATGGTATTGCGGCAGTGTATGCAGAGAGGAGTCTGGGATAGTTTGTGGGAGGTAATGGAAAGTGGCAGCAAAAACCCAGTCTGTTTAGTAAGGATACTGGCGGTACAAACACAGATGCAATACTTATGCTGTTGTAGGAGAAATCTAGCTGTTTACAAATGGGAATATTATTTTTTTTGTAATGGTTAACATTACTTCCTCACAGCACTAAGGTCATAAGTTCAATTCCCACCACGGCCCTAACTGTGTGGAGTTTGTATATTCTTCCCGTACTTGCGTGGGTTTCCTTCGGGTACTCCGGTTTCTTGCCACAATCCAAAAATATACTGGAAGGTTAATTGGCTGCAAACAAAATTAATCCTAGTGTGTAAGTGTGAGCGTGTACAAGTGATAAGGATTATAGGGGGTAAATCAGACTGCATCACTGCAGGCAGAGCCGGCCCTAGGCATAGGCAAACTAGGCAATTGCCTAGGGCATCTGATATGCCTAGGGGCACAAGCAGCTTCTGCTGATTAAAATGATATGCGGCATGCCTATATTCTGTGTGTAGCATTTCGTATGCAGCTACAGCTACAGTCGCTCACAGTATATAGGCATGCCGCATATCATTTTAATCAGCAGAAGCTGCTTGTGCATCCTAGCCACATAACAATGCAAATAAGATGCATGTTCATAAAAAATAGGCACCCGACGTTAGCAGAGCTGCCAGTTGACTCAAGCCAGGAACTATATGTGTCATTATGAATATAAGGACATTAACAATGTGCGGCATATGTGTAAGGGAAATTATGTGTATAAGGGCATTAATAAGGGTTGGCATAATGTGTAAGGATTGTTATGTTTATAAGGACATTAATTATGTATGTCATATGTGTAAGGGGCATTACTGTGTGGTATTATGTGAATAAATGCATTACCAGTGTGTGGCATTATGCGTATAAGGTGCTCTACTGTGTGGCGTAATGTATAGAAAGGGCACTACTGTGTGGTCTGGTGTGAATAAAGAGCAATATGGTGTGGCGTAATGTGAATAAGGAGCAATATGGTGTGGTGTAATGAGAATAAAGAGCAATATGGTGTGGTGTAATGTGAATAAGGAGCAATGCAGTATGATGTTATGTGAATGAGGGGCACTACTGTGAGGACTAACATATATAAGGTAAAGTGGTACTACTGTGTGATGTAATGTGAATAAGGGACACTCACATGATAAATTGTGAATAACGTTGCACTACTGTGAGGCATAATTTGAATTGGAGGTACTATTGTGTGGAATGCCCCTTGCCAGCAAAAACACATACCTTTTTGGGCTGTGCGCCGAATGTGCACACTGTTCTTTATATTATAGGGGGTAGGAAAACAAAAAAGGGGACTGCTATGGGTGGGGGGTGATGGTGCTAGGAAAGGGTTGCAGAATCAGAGGCAGAACTAGCGTTGGTGCTAGGGGGCACCAGCCAAAATCTTGCCTAGGGCATCATATTGGTTAGGGCCGGCTCTGGCTGCAGGGGCTGCGATCAAAGTCTGAATCACTTTGTGGAGTATGCTTGCGCGGCGGGCGCACTGCGCATGTGCACCCCGGGAGCCCAGTGAGATGCTGTTAGCATCTGTTAGTTGATTGACAGGCAGAAGCGGTCGCAGGCCAAAAGGCGGCATGTCAACAGTGTTAGAATGCCATTGGCGGGGCGTGGTCCAGACAACGGAGGCGTGTCTGGACCGTTGGGAGGGCGGGCCGATGCAGTTGCATGATGTCACACGCAGCCGCTGAGCCCCAGGATGCTGCAAGTAGCGGTCTGCCAGTGCACAGGAGCTGCACTGGCAGGGAGCTACTCACCAGGTACAATAGCATCACTGCCGTGCAATGCATTTTTACCTGTGCGGGGGGGGGGGGGGGGGGGCCTGACATGTGGGGTTGGTTTTATTGGAATCTGCACAGGCTCCTCAAGTTCTAAATGACTAATATGTATGTTTTTGCATTTAGTCATTTTGGACTTGGGGGGCCTGTCCACATTCCAATAAAACTTTTTTTTATCTCCATAGTTCATAAACAGTCGCTAAAAGTATATTTGTCCCCCCAAAATTATATTTATATACATATATTAATTTTTGGCTTGAGTTTGTTCCTTTTATGTGGTGACAAAGAATCAGGGCAGAGAAAAGGGGTTCTAGAAGACAGAGAGAGATAGAGGGGAAGATCTATCAAAGAGATAAAGTAACAACCAATTAGCTTCTAGCTGTAATTTTACAGGCTGTGTGTGAAAAATGACCAAATCTGATTGGTTGGTATTTTATCTCAGTGTGTACAGACTGGTGGCACTCAGGGGACTCTGCAATCTTATAAATGAGCTGAATGTTGTAATCAAGCAACGTCCTGCGCATATATAAGGTTCATATATATATAGTGGCAGATGCTCAATTAGCTTAGTGATATCACTCAGGTGCTTGCAAGGGAGGGGTATTTCTAAGCAAGAAAAAAGCATTTTGTTTCCCCCAGCACCCTGAATGTTACCAGTAACCAGATTTAAATCCTAAAAAATAATAGAATTCAGATATCTCTGAAATCTGGGGGAAACAAAAAGCTTTTTTTCTTGCATATATATGGTTGCAAAGTCTCCTGAGTGCCACCAGTGTGTGTCTGTATTTCTCTCTCTCTATATATATATAATACATACTGTAAAATAAAGGTGAATCACATAGTACAGTATGCCAGCGCAGTTGCATATTGTGTATGTCATCCTCCTCCACTTGGGCCTACGGAAGTGGGGGGGTTATATAGATATTACAGCTCAGAGCATTAGGGAGTATAACTCTGGGCTGCTTGCTGCAGACTTAGCCTGGCTTGGGCACAGGTACTTTGGAAGTATTGGAGTTGATCTGTGAAAATAGGAAAATTTTGTAAGCATGCGTTATCAGCAAGTAGCAGCAATTTATACTAGAGATGAGCGGGTTCGGTTCCTCGGAATCCGAACCCGCCCGAACTTCAGCTTTTTTTACACGGATCCGAGCGACTCGGATCTTCCCGCCTTGCTCGGTTAACCCGAGCGCGCCCGAACGTCATCATGACGCTGTCGGATTCTCGCGAGGCTCGGATTCTATCGCGAGACTCGGATTCTATATAAGGAGCCGCGCGTCGCCGCCATTTTACACGTGCATTGAGATTCATAGGGAGAGGACGTGGCTGGCGTCCTCTCCGTTTAGAGAAGAAATAGATAGGAGAGTGAGAGTGAGACAGTGACACTTCATTTACTGGAGCTTAGGAGGAGTACTCAGACAGAGAGTGCAGAATTTTGCTGATAGTATTAGTTAGTTATACTAGTGACAGAGTGAGACAGTGACACTTCATTTACTGGAGCTTAGGAGGAGTACTCAGACAGAGAGTGCAGAATTTTGCTGATAGTATTAGTTAGTTATACTAGTGACTGACCAGTGACCACCAGTGCAGTTTTATATTATTTAATATAATCCGTTCTCTGCCTGAAAAAACGATACACAGTGACTCAGTCACATACCATATCTGTGCTCAGCCCAGTGTGCTGCTGCATCATCTATGTATAATATCTGACTGTGCTCACACAGCTTAATTGTGGGGGAGACTGGGGAGCAGTTAGGTTATAGCAGGAGCCAGGAGTACATATTAAAATTAAACAGTGCACACTTTTTTTCTGCAGGAGTGCCACTGCCAGTGTGACTGACCAGTGACCTGACCACCAGTATATAGTATACTATATTGTATTGTGAATGTCTGCCTGTAAAAGTTAAACACACGTCGTGTGACTTGTGTGGTGTTTTTTTATTCTATAAAATAAAAAACTCATTCTGCTGACAGACAGTGTCCAGCAGGTCCGTCATTATATAATATATACCTGTCCGGCTGCAGTAGTGATATATATATATTTTTTATATCATTATTTATCATCCAGTCGCAGCAGACACAGTACGGTAGTTCACGGCTGTAGCTACCTCTGTGTCGGCACTCGGCAGTCCGTCCATAATTGTATATCACCTACCCGTGTTTTTTTTTTCTTCTTTATACATACTACATCTCATTATCAACCAGTCTATATTAGCAGCAGACACAGTACGGTAGTCCACGGCTGTAGCTACCTCTGTGTCGGCACTCGGCAGTCCATCCATAATTGTATACCACCTACCCGTGGTTTTTTTTTCTTTCTTCTTTATACATACTACATCTCATTATCATCCAGTCTATATTAGCAGCAGACACAGTACAGTGCGGTAGTCCACGGCTGTAGCTACCTCTGTGTCGGCACTCGGCAGTCCATCCATAATTGTATACCACCTACCCGTGGTTTTTTTTTCTTTCTTCTTTATACATACTACATCTCATTATCATCCAGTCTATATTAGCAGCAGACACAGTACAGTACGGTAGTCCACGGCTGTAGCTACCTCTGTGTCGGCACTCGGCAGTCCGTCCATAATTGTATACCACCTACCCGTGTTTTTTTTTTCTTTCTTCTTTATACATACTACATCTCATTATCATCCAGTCTATATTAGCAGCAGACACAGTACAGTACGGTAGTCCACGGCTGTAGCTACCTCTGTGTCGGCACTCGGCAGTCCATCCATAATTGTATGCCACCTACCCGTGGTTTTTTTTTCTTTCTTCTTTATACATACTACATCTCATTATCATCCAGTCTATATTAGCAGCAGACACAGTACAGTACGGTAGTCCACGGCTGTAGCTACCTCTGTGTCGGCACTCGGCAGTCCATCCATAATTGTATACCACCTACCCGTGGTTTTTTTTTCTTTCTTCTTTATACATACTACATCTCATTATCATCCAGTCTATATTAGCAGCAGACACAGTACAGTACGGTAGTCCACGGCTGTAGCTACCTCTGTGTCGGCACTCGGCAGTCCGTCCATAATTGTATACCACCTACCCGTGTTTTTTTTTTCTTTCTTCTTTATACATACTACATCTCATTATCATCCAGTCTATATTAGCAGCAGACACAGTACAGTACGGTAGTCCACGGCTGTAGCTACCTCTGTGTCGGCACTCGGCAGTCCATCCATAATTGTATACCACCTACCCGTGGTTTTTTTCTTTCTTCTTTATACATACTACATCTCATTATCATCCAGTCTATATTAGCAGCAGACACAGTACAGTACGGTAGTCCACGGCTGTAGCTACCTCTGTGTCGGCACTCGGCAGTCCATCCATAATTGTATACCACCTACCCGTGGTTTTTTTTTCTTTCTTCTTTATACATACTACATCTCATTATCATCCAGTCTATATTAGCAGCAGACACAGTACAGTACGGTAGTCCACGGCTGTAGCTACCTCTGTGTCGGCACTCGGCAGTCCGTCCATAATTGTATACCACCTACCCGTGGTTTTTTTTTTCTTTCTTCTTTATACATACTACATCTCATTATCATCCAGTCTATATTAGCAGCAGACACAGTACAGTACGGTAGTCCACGGCTGTAGCTACCTCTGTGTCGGCACTCGGCAGTCCATCCATAATTGTATACCACCTACCCGTGGTTTTTTTTTCTTTCTTCTTTATACATACATACTACATCTCATTATCATCCAGTCTATATTAGCAGCAGACACAGTACAGTACAATAGTCCACGGCTGTAGCTACCTCTGTGTCGGCACTCGGCAGTCCATCCATAATTGTATACTAGTATCCATCCATCTCCATTGTTTACCTGAGGTGCCTTTTAGTTGTGCCTATTAAAATATGGAGAACAAAAATGTTGAGGTTCCAAAATTAGGGAAAGATCAAGATCCACTTCCACCTCGTGCTGAAGCTGCTGCCACTAGTCATGGCCGAGACGATGAAATGCCAGCAACGTCGTCTGCCAAGGCCGATGCCCAATGTCATAGTACAGAGCATGTCAAATCCAAAACACCAAATATCAGTAAAAAAAGGACTCCAAAACCTAAAATAAAATTGTCGGAGGAGAAGCGTAAACTTGCCAATATGCCATTTACCACACGGAGTGGCAAGGAACGGCTGAGGCCCTGGCCTATGTTCATGGCTAGTGGTTCAGCTTCACATGAGGATGGAAGCACTCAGCCTCTCGCTAGAAAACTGAAAAGACTCAAGCTGGCAAAAGCACCGCAAAGAACTGTGCGTTCTTCGAAATCCCAAATCCACAAGGAGAGTCCAATTGTGTCGGTTGCGATGCCTGACCTTCCCAACACTGGACGTGAAGAGCATGCGCCTTCCACCATTTGCACGCCCCCTGCAAGTGCTGGAAGGAGCACCCGCAGTCCAGTTCCTGATAGTCAGATTGAAGATGTCAGTGTTGAAGTACACCAGGATGAGGAGGATATGGGTGTTGCTGGCGCTGGGGAGGAAATTGACCAGGAGGATTCTGATGGTGAGGTGGTTTGTTTAAGTCAGGCACCCGGGGAGACACCTGTTGTCCGTGGGAGGAATATGGCCGTTGACATGCCTGGTGAAAATACCAAAAAAATCAGCTCTTCGGTGTGGAAGTATTTCACCAGAAATGCGGACAACATTTGTCAAGCCGTGTGTTCCCTTTGTCAAGCTGTAATAAGTAGGGGTAAGGACGTTAACCACCTCGGAACATCCTCCCTTATACGTCACCTGCAGCGCATTCATAATAAGTCAGTGACAAGTTCAAAAACTTTGGGCGACAGCGGAAGCAGTCCACTGACCAGTAAATCCCTTCCTCTTGTAACCAAGCTCACGCAAACCACCCCACCAACTCCCTCAGTGTCAATTTCCTCCTTCCCCAGGAATGCCAATAGTCCTGCAGGCCATGTCACTGGCAATTCTGACGAGTCCTCTCCTGCCTGGGATTCCTCCGATGCATCCTTGCGTGTAACGCCTACTGCTGCTGGCGCTGCTGTTGTTGCTGCTGGGAGTCGATGGTCATCCCAGAGGGAAAGTCGTAAGCCCACTTGTACTACTTCCAGTAAGCAATTGACTGTCCAACAGTCCTTTGCGAGGAAGATGAAATATCACAGCAGTCATCCTGCTGCAAAGCGGATAACTGAGGCCTTGACAACTATGTTGGTGTTAGACGTGCGTCCGGTATCCGCCGTTAGTTCACAGGGAACTAGACAATTTATTGAGGCAGTGTGCCCCCGTTACCAAATACCATCTAGGTTCCACTTCTGTAGGCAGGCGATACCGAGAATGTACACGGACGTCAGAAAAAGACTCACCAGTGTCCTAAAAAATGCAGTTGTACCCAATGTCCACTTAACCACGGACATGTGGACAAGTGGAGCAGGGCAGGGTCAGGACTATATGACTGTGACAGCCCACTGGGTAGATGTATGGACTCCCGCCGCAAGAACAGCAGCGGCGGCACCAGTAGCAGCATCTCGCAAACGCCAACTCTTTCCTAGGCAGGCTACGCTTTGTATCACCGCTTTCCAGAATACGCACACAGCTAAAAACCTCTTACGGCAACTGAGGAAGATCATCGCAGAATGGCTTACCCCAATTGGACTCTCCTGTGGATTTGTGGCATCGGACAACGCCAGCAATATTGTGTGTGCATTAAATATGGGCAAATTCCAGCACGTCCCATGTTTTGCACATACCTTGAATTTGGTGGTGCAGAATTTTTTAAAAAACGACAGGGGCGTGCAAGAGATGCTGTCGGTGGCCAGAAGAATTGCGGGACACTTTCGGCGTACAGGCACCACGTACAGAAGACTGGAGCACCACCAAAAACTACTGAACCTGCCCTGCCATCATCTGAAGCAAGAAGTGGTAACGAGGTGGAATTCAACCCTCTATATGCTTCAGAGGTTGGAGGAGCAGCAAAAGGCCATTCAAGCCTATACAATTGAGCACGATATAGGAGGTGGAATGCACCTGTCTCAAGTGCAGTGGAGAATGATTTCAACGTTGTGCAAGGTTCTGATGCCCTTTGAACTTGCCACACGTGAAGTCAGTTCAGACACTGCCAGCCTGAGTCAGGTCATTCCCCTCATCAGGCTTTTGCAGAAGAAGCTGGAGGCATTGAAGAAGGAGCTAAAAGGGAGCGATTCCGCTAGGCATGTGGGACTTGTGGATGCAGCCCTTAATTCGCTTAACAAGGATTCACGGGTGGTCAATCTGTTGAAATCAGAGCACTACATTTTGGCCACCGTGCTCGATCCTAGATTTAAAACCTACCTTGGATCTCTCTTTCCGGCAGACACAAGTCTGCTGGGGTGCAAAGACCTGCTGGTGACAAAATTGTCAAGTCAAGCGGAACGCGACCTGTCAACATCTCCTCCTTCACATTCTCCCGCAACTGGGGGTGCGAGGAAAAGGCTCAGAATTCCGAGCCCACCCGCTGGCGGTGATGCAGGGCAGTCTGGAGCGACTGCTGATGCTGACATCTGGTCCGGACTGAAGGACCTGACAACGATTACGGACATGTCGTCTACTGTCACTGCATATGATTCTCTCAACATTGAAAGAATGGTGGAGGATTATATGAGTGACCGCATCCAAGTTGGCATGTCACACAGTCCGTACTTATACTGGCAGGAAAAAGAGGCAATTTGGAGGCCCTTGCACAAACTGGCTTTATTCTACCTAAGTTGCCCTCCCACAAGTGTGTACTCCGAAAGAGTGTTTAGTGCCGCCGCTCACCTTGTCAGCAATCGGCGTACGAGGTTACATCCAGAAAATGTGGAGAAGATGATGTTCATTAAAATGAATTATAATCAATTCCTCCGCGGAGACATTGACCAGCAGCAATTGCCTCCACAAAGTACACAGGGAGCTGAGATGGTGGTTTCCAGTGGGGACGAATTGATAATCTGTGAGGAGGGGGATGTACACGGTGATATATCGGAGGATGATGATGAGGTGGACATCTTGCCTCTGTAGAGCCAGTTTGTGCAAGGAGAGATTAATTGCTTCTTTTTTGGGGGGGTCCAAACCAACCCGTCATATCAGTCACAGTCGTGTGGCAGACCCTGTCACTGAAATGATGGGTTGGTTAAAGTGTGCATGTCCTGTTTATACAACATAAGGGTGGGAGGGAGGGCCCAAGGACAATTCCATCTTGCACCTCTTTTTTCTTTTATTTTTCTTTGCGTCATGTGCTGTTTGGGGAGGGTTTTTTGGAAGGGCCATCCTGCGTGACACTGCAGTGCCACTCCTAGATGGGCCCGGTGTTTGTGTCAGCCTCTAGGGTCGCTTATCTTACTCACACAGTCAGCTACCTCATTGCGCCTCTTTTTTTCTTTGCGTCATGTGCTGTTTGGGGAGGGTTTTTTGGAAGGGACATCCTGCGTGACACTGCAGTGCCACTCCTAGATGGGCCCGGTGTTTGTGTCGGCCACTAGGGTCGCTTATCTTACTCACACAGTCAGCTACCTCATTGCGCCTCTTTTTTTCTTTGCGTCATGTGCTGTTTGGGGAGGGTTTTTTGGAAGGGCCATCCTGCGTGACACTGCAGTGCCACTCCTAGATGGGCCCGGTGTTTGTGTCGGCCACTAGGGTCGCTTATCTTACTCACACAGTCAGCTACCTCATTGCGCCTCTTTTTTTCTTTGCGTCATGTGCTGTTTGGGGAGGGTTTTTTGGAAGGGACATCCTGCGTGACACTGCAGTGCCACTCCTAGATGGGCCCGGTGTTTGTGTCGGCCACTAGGGTCGCTTATCTTACTCACACAGCTACCTCATTGCGCCTCTTTTTTTCTTTGCGTCATGTGCTGTTTGGGGAGGGTTTTTTGGAAGGGACATCCTGCGTGACACTGCAGTGCCACTCCTAGATGGGCCCGGTGTTTGTGTCGGCCACTAGGGTCGCTTATCTTACTCACACAGCGACCTCGGTGCAAATTTTAGGACTAAAAATAATATTGTGAGGTGTGAGGTATTCAGAATAGACTGAAAATGAGTGGAAATTATGGTTTTTGAGGTTAATAATACTTTGGGATCAAAATGACCCCCAAATTCTATGATTTAAGCTGTTTTTTAGGGTTTTTTGAAAAAAACACCCGAATCCAAAACACACCCGAATCCGACAAAAAAATTCGGTGAGGTTTTGCCAAAACGCGGTCGAACCCAAAACACGGCCGCGGAACCGAACCCAAAACCAAAACACAAAACCCGAAAAATTTCCGGCGCTCATCTCTAATTTATACTTTGTATTTTTCTGAGCTTTCTGAATACCAGGTCTCTGAGTTCACATTCCCCATACCTGTACAGAGTGTAAAGCACAGTTATACAAACAGTATCATACCTCCCAACATGACCCTCTCCAGGAGGGACAAAATGCTCTGTTCCTGGACTTTTCTCTTAATTTATGATTGCTGGCACCTGTGTTGTAGGTTAATTGATAAGAAAGGTGTTTCAGCACAGGTGACTGCAATCATAAATTAAGAGAGAAGTTCAGGAGCAGAGCATTGTGTCCCTCCTGGAGAGGGTGATGTTGGGAGGTATGCTGTATAAGTAAATATTAACACGTAAGGTTGCTACAATTCACTGGTAACACATCGGTACACTGAGTTTATAAATAGAAAACATTTCTACCCTAATAATGACTGCTGCTTTCTTGATGAGGTGTATGAGAGAGCAGGGACTGGGCCAGCGTGGGTAATGGAAAGCTTTGCATTTTCCAGGCATGTGACTTCATTGTGTAAGACCTTAGTATCCCTTTTTTGGCCCCTTGCAGTGTGGCGCAAAGTAAAACTAGTAACATAGCAGGAAGCTCTCATGAAAGAGGAATAGTTGTTATTGCAAGTGTTTAACTGCCACATCTCTAAGTACAAAACACACAGCAAAGGGAAGTTGTTACAGACAAATATGTGACACTTCCTCTGTCAATGTTTAGAACAACATGCAATGCTCATAAAAGCTGCCTGATGTATCACAGGGAGAGATGAGAAGGCTGGAAATGCTAAGGTAAATCGGACCCTCTGTGATCCATTATGACTTGTTCCAATTCCAAATACAGAACTGGATTACCAATATTTATTAATACAGATGAAAGATTCAACTAGAATCTCAAATTAGCTAAAACAGAAATATAAAAGAGGGATGCTATATTTTTAAAATTATTTTATGATGCAAGTTATTAGTTATACCATTAAATAGGAACTGTAACGGAATTCCTCTGGTATACCTTCCGCATAACCTAGTTTTAAGGCCACTCTTCCAACCCCCTGCTTCATGCCTTGGCCATCTCTACCTTGCTTACTTTCTGCCATCAGGCCACCTTTCACTTGCTCGCACCCAGTGGTGCAAGTAGAAATATTTTCTTAGTGGTACCGAGTGCTGAAATATGGGCGTGGTCATGTGTTGTGAGGGGGCGTAGCCACATGACACAAGTGGGAGTGGCTACATGACACTAGTGGCGTGGCGACACTACAAATCCCCTTTTCTTTGCACTCTGGAGGCAAGGCTAGAAATATAAAGTACTACCTCCAGTATAATAGAAATATATATAGTAATGCCCCCAGTAAAATAAACATATATAGTAATGCCCCCAGTATAATAAATATACCGTATATAGTAATGTACCCAATGTAATAACAATATATAATAATGCCTCCACTATAACAGGAATATATAGTGTAGTAGTGTCACTGGTATAATAGAAATATAGTAGTGTCCACATTACAATAGAAATATGTAGTAATACCCCCATAATATATATATATATATATATATATATATATAGTAGTGTCCACATTATATTAGAAATGAATGCTCCCAGCAAGAGACGCAGCGGGAAAGTACAATCAGGCTCCTCTCTTCAAGGCAGCCACAGCCGCCAGAGGAGGAAGTCATGACATCACCGTTGCGCTCCCAGAAACCCTGACAAACTGGGAGGCGCTATCATGCTGCCAAGCACCATGGTCTTCTTACTTTGTGGTGCATTATAATTGTGGTAATGGTGGTCACGGGTGCAAAGTGTGTGGCAGGTGGTACTGAGTACCCGCTTCCATATTCTTAAGGGTACTCCATACCCGAGCGTACCCGCATACTTGCACCACTGCTCGCACCTCATGTCACCTGTCTGTCTCCCCACACCACCTAGATTGTGAGCCCCTTGGAGCAGGGCTCACTTTCCTTCTGCTGTCACGGCCTCTTCTCTTACACCTTAATTGCAGCTCTCTCCTACTCAGCGACTGCCTATACCCGCATTTCCTCTCGCTCTTAACTGTTTAACTCTTCTAATGGCTGCCTACCGGTAGCAGTATGCCGATTACTCCTTAGCTTCCTTACATCTCAGCTGTATCGTGTACTGAGAATTGTGGTGCTAATTGTTACATGTGCTCTGTTTTAGTTTTTCATTTACTGCAATGTTAAGTTTTGTGTATCCTGTATTGTTCTAATGTGTGACATATGTACAGCGCTGCAAAATAATAATAGTGCAAAATAATAATAGTGCAGTATGCACCAGAAGTAGGTGACACAGGGCAGGCTAAAACTTGCCAGCCAGCCCCTGAACATTGACTACAGACCATCAGTGTTTGGCACACATTGATGTTCGATGGAGAACCCTATGCAGCAGTACTAGGTGACACTGACACATGACAGTATATGGTATCACAGAGCGATATACTGTAAAGTGCAGTGTACACTTGCCTGGATCCGCCTGGAGGCCTCAGAAAATCTGATAACTCTTCTGGAAGGGTAGGCAAGTCTCTTGACATTTTTGCCCTTTTCCCCAGACTCGGCTGCCCACTTTGCGAGTAAATGGGCAGTTCAGGTGGTCGATGAATTGCATCACAGAAACCATGACCCCCACTGTATAATGCCGGTAATCTCCATCTCTCGTCTCCACCCCACCCCATGTGACATGTCATCGTCCGTCCCCCCCTGCCCCCCAATCGCTGAGCCGACCTGACTGCTCTATCCTGCAGAGAGCAGCCAGGAAGTTGACAAGTAAAGTGCAATATGCAGTAGTACTAGGCAACATGGGGCGGAGTATGATGTCAAAGAGCAGTATATAGTGTTGTATGGTATCACCGAGCTATGTAAAAGTGCAGTGCACATTAGTACTAGGTGACAGGGCAGAATAAGGTAGCGCAGAGTGATACATAGTACAGTATGTAGTAGTAATATGTGACACAGGGCATAGTAAGGTATCACTGAGCGATATATATATATATATATATATTGCAGTATGCAGTAGTACTAGACGACACCATAGTTGCTAACTTCCTGGCTGCCTCCTGAGTGAAGGGGCAGCCAGAGAGGCACAGCTGGAGCCTGTGCGGGGTGTCTGGCTTGAATTAAGGGCCAGTATATGGTGGGGGCATGGCTGCGTGATTGTGTCATCACGGCAACACCCCTGCCATACATTGGAGAGATTACCAGCATTGTATAGGGGAAGCATAGCCACAATGATGCGACCATGATCATCTACCCACCGTGATGATTCACATGTTGTGCACCACCCCCTCAAGAAGCCCCCCCACCACGAATGAGGCAGCTAGAAAGACCGCAACTATGCAGTGCGGTCAGAACTCAGAAGATGATCTTACATGCTGAGGTTGAAAAAAGACAATTTGTCCATTGGGTTCAACCTGTTAGTGGTCTCCTACACTGAAGTATTATTAAGACTAATTTTAACTGTGGTGAATGTTTAGTCGTAAACAAAAATATTCAGTTTTTTTTATCACTATAGTACATGATATACCCACCATAACCTTGTATATCCTTATCCATTTATCAAGCCCATTCTTAAAAGTAATGACCGAGTCCGCCATTACTACTCTCTCAGGCAGGGAATTATAAACATATATTGTCTGCACTGTGAAGAAACCTTTTCGCTTCTGTGTGCGAAATCTCTTCTCTAACCTAAGCGAATGTCCACGTGTCCTTTTTGATGATCTTACCAAAAACAGATCCCCTGCTAGCTCTGTGTATTAACCCCTTATATAGTTGTAAATGTTACTCATGTCCCCTCTTAATCTCCTTTTTCCCAGTGTAAACATGCCTAGCATAGCAAGCCTTTCCGCGTATTCTAGAGTCTCCATCCCCTTTTTCAATTTGGTTGCCCGTTTCTTTAGTATGGTACCCATAATTGTGCACAGTATTCCAGATGTGGCCTCACTAGTAATTTATATAATGGGAGTATAACACTCTCATCTCTTGCATCAATTCCCAGCTTAATGCATGCTAATACTTTGATTGCCTTTTTTGCTGCATTCCTACTTTGGGTACTACTGTTAAGTTTGATATCTATGTGAACACCTAAGGGGGTAATTCAGACCTGGTCGCACGCAGGCTATTTTTTGCACTGCTGCGACCAGGTAATCGCCGCCTACAGGGGGAGGAGGTAAGGGCTTTGCAGAGGTGCAATGGGCTGTACAGTGAGCTGCACAAACAAAAGTTTGTGCAGTTTCTGCACAGCCCAGGACTTACTCACCCGCTGCGATGATCCAGGAAGCAGCTGATGTCAGGGACCCCCCTCTGCAATGGCCGGACACTCCTGCTTTTCTTCAGACACTCCCAGAAAACGGTGAGTTGCCACCCAGGAATGCCTTCTGCATGTCAATCTTCTTGCGATCGCCCCTGCAATCACTTTCTTCGTAGAAGCCGTTGCTCTACAGTGACCCCCGTCGCTGGGCAACAACGCACCTGTGCATTGCGACCCGCACGCATGCGCAGTCAGACCCATTCTCACGGCTGCAAGAAAATGCAGTGTGCAAATGTGTCTGAATGACCCCCTAAATCTTTTTCCAGTACAGAATACCCTAGTTTCTCCCCATTTAGTATGAAGGTAGTGTTCTTGTTCTTACTACCGAAGTGCATTACTTTACATTTGTCTATATTGAACCTCATTCTCCATTTTGAAGCCCATGCTTCCAGTTTAAATAAGTCGTTCTGAAGAGACTCAGCATCCTCCTCCGAATTTATAACCTTGCACAATTTGGTATCGTCTGCAAAAATTTACACTGTGCTCTCTAGACCTGCTTCTAGATCATTTATGAAAATGTTGAACAATAGTAATCCAAGTACAAACCCTTGTGGTACACCACTTAGTACCTCAGTCCATTTTGAAAAAGTTCTATTTACCACCACTCGCTGCTCCCTTTTATCCAACCAATTACTCACCCAAGTGCATAATGTGTTCCCTAGCCCAAATTCTCTTAACTTGTAGATTAGTCTCATGTGAGGTACTGTATAAAAAGATTTAGCAAAGTCTAAATAGATTACATCCACCTCTTTACCCTGATCTAGGTTTGAACTAACAGTTTCATAAAAGCCTATTAAGTTAGTTTTACATGATCTATCCTTCACAAATCCATGTTGGTTCCTATTAATAACTTTATTGGTTTCAAGGAACTCTTGTATTCTGTCCCTTAAAATACCTTCCAGTACTTTCCCCACTATAGACGGGGGAACTATAGGTGTGGGATGCTGGCCGATCTTGGGCATTTTATTAAAGGGGCAATCACTTACAAGGGCGATTTTGAACTCCATTACATCCCACCGCACAGTTAGTTCCCATTGATTTCGGTCCTATGATTATTGGACCATGACCTTGCTTTTGAGCACATATTCTACTTTATCAGTCGACCTGTCTGATAATGCTGCAGAGTTTGGCACGCTTAAAGGCACGGAAGGAAAAGTACATTAATGATATCTGAAGATGTCAACAAAATATTAATCTTCAGACTTTGATATCAAACAAACAGCAAACTATTGTACTATGCCCTCTACGTACAGTAAATACAAATTATACAGTTCCTTTAAACTGCAGCTTGCTTACAGTAAACTTTTTTTCTATCATTCTAAACAACTTAACTCACTACTGAGATCTACTAACTGTTATGTAATGTAAAGCTAAAGTATCAGAAAGTGCCAGAGAGTTAAGTAAAAGCTGGAATTGTTGTATCACACTGAGTGCATGCTGTGTACAATAGTAAAGATTAGGCTTCTAATCTGGAACAGATGAGAAATTACTAAAGCACTCTAACACTATAAGTGTAATGAAGGGAAAAACTTCTAATAGGGTTCTTATATGTCTTGCATACTAATGCAGCCAGAAGCATTGAATCCACACAGGGAACGACCTAGATGATAAAAATTCTGAAGAACAATTAACATTCAAGTTCTATCATTAATGGCCATGTCCTTAGTTGAACTTCATTCCTTTTATTGGTACAAGGAAACCTGCTATATTTTTAAGGGCCCCTCCGCCCATCTGTATTTTGACATCTGTTCTGAACTTAGTAGCCTAAGGGTTTGGCTGACTGAACACTTCCGTTCCTAAAAATCATAAAGTCTGTGTTATTTTTTTAATTATTGAAAGGCTTAATCTTTTCTAGATCATTCTGTGAATACAACTTTCTTTATATTTTCATCATGCACGCAATTTTCATTATGTACACAATTTTCCATATTATGTTCATATACTAAGATGTGTGTTAAAAAACAAGCTGATATTTTAATTATGAACATATCAGTATAGTTTATTACCTAACACAACCCAGATGTTGTGCAGTATATTATGTCACAGTTAGCTGTTCAGAAATCCTTTCAGGATTTCATAATAATAGCTGTGCTTTAACAAAATGCACATAAGTCACCCAGCAGTTTTATAATTCCATGCTCTGATAAAATGAACTAGAAATAAATACACAGACAACTGTATTGCAATTAAGGTGGCCACAGCCAAATTGAAGAAGAAATGTAATTATGAACGGTGGCAAGAAGAAGCAGTGCAAACCTTGGCAACAGTCAAATAAAGATATTCGTGGTGGAACCCAACACAGCACAAACAGGATTCAGTGATACCACTACCCCTTAATTGGCACAGCAATGGCCCCTCGGATGAGATGAAGACCAGGTTCTCCCATGAGGTAGAGACCAACTATTCAGATGCTGTACTGTCTCTTGTATTCTCTGCTCCATTGTCCCTTCCACCCCATTGATATTCATCAGCATCAGGCCCCCAAATGAGGCCATGGGTCTGGTACAAGGGTAAAGGTTGTCTGCATTAGTTATTGCAAATAGCCAGTTTGTTCTCTGAAACCTTAGTGGAGCAGACAATCTAGGCTTCTGGTCAATAAAAAGTACTGGGCTTTTGTCCCTACGTCTTGGTCATGCTGAATAGACCATATGAAGTCCTCTCATGAAAGAGGACTTTTCTGTGTTTTCTGTATAATAAAATGTGTGGTGTTATTGCATGTGCCATGTTCTAACTAGAGATGAGCGGGTTCGGTTCCTCGGAATCCGAACCCGCCCGAACTTCATGTTTTTTTTCACGGGTCCGAGCGACTCGGATCTTCCCGCCTTGCTCGGTTAACCCGAGCGCGCCCGAACGTCATCATGACGCTGTCGGATTCTCGCGAGGCTCGGATTCTATCGCGAGACTCGGATTCTATATAAGGAGCCGCGCGTCGCCGCCATTTTCACACGTGCATTGAGATTGATAGGGAGAGGACGTGGCTGGCGTCCTCTCCATTTAGATTAGGGTTGAGAGAGAGAGAGAGAGATTGACCTGAGGCTGTGATACTGTAGAAGAGAGTGCAGAGTTTAGTGACTGACGACCACAGTGACCACCAGACAGTGCAGTTGTTTGTTTTATTTAATATATCCGTTCTCTGTCTGAAAAAAAACGATACACACAGTGACTCAGTCACATACCATATCTGTGTGCACTGCTCAGCCCAGTGTGCTGCATCAATGTATATATATATCTGACTGTGCTCAGCTCACACAGCTTATAATTGTGGGGGAGACTGGGGAGCACTGCAGTGCCAGTTATAGGTTATAGCAGGAGCCAGGAGTACATAATATTATATTAAAATTAAACAGTGCACACTTTTGCTGCAGGAGTGCCACTGCCAGTGTGACTAGTGACCAGTGACCTGACCACCAGTATATATAATATTAGTAGTATACTATCTCTTTATCAACCAGTCTATATTAGCAGCAGACACAGTACAGTGCGGTAGTTCACGGCTGTGGCTACCTCTGTGTCGGCACTCGGCAGCCCGTCCATAATTGTATATACCACCTAACCGTGGTTTTTTTTTCTTTCTTTATAGTCATACTAGTTACAAGTATACTATCTCTTTATCAACCAGTCTATATTAGCAGCAGACACAGTACAGTGCGGTAGTTCACGGCTGTGGCTACCTCTGTGTCGGCACTCGGCAGCCCGTCCATAATTGTATATACCACCTAACCGTGTTTTTTTTTTCTTTCTTTATACATACATACTAGTTACGAGTATACTATCTCTTTATCAACCAGTCCATATTAGCAGCAGACACAGTACAGTGCGGTAGTTCACGGCTGTGGCTACCTCTGTGTCGGCACTCGGCAGCCCGTCCATAATTGTATATACCACCTAACCGTGGTTTTTTTTTCTTTCTTTATACATACATACTAGTTACGAGTATACTATCTCTTTATCAACCAGTCTATATATTAGCAGCAGACACAGTACAGTGCGGTAGTTCACGGCTGTGGCTACCTCTGTGTCGGCACTCGGCAGCCCGTCCATAATTGTATATACCACCTAACCGTGGTTTTTTTTTCTTTCTTTATACATACATACTAGTTACGAGTATACTATCTCTTTATCAACCAGTCTATATATTAGCAGCAGACACAGTACAGTGCGGTAGTTCACGGCTGTGGCTACCTCTGTGTCGGCACTCGGCAGCCCGTCCATAATTGTATATACCACCTAACCGTGGTTTTTTTTTCTTTCTTTATACATACATACTAGTTACGAGTATACTATCTCTTTATCAACCAGTCTATATATTAGCAGCAGACACAGTACAGTGCGGTAGTTCACGGCTGTGGCTACCTCTGTGTCGGCACTCGGCAGCCCGTCCATAATTGTATATACCACCTAACCGTGGTTTTTTTTTCTTTCTTTATACATACATACTAGTTACGAGTAGACTATCTCTTTATCAACCAGTCTATATATTAGCAGCAGACACAGTACAGTGCGGTAGTTCACGGCTGTGGCTACCTCTGTGTCGGCACTCGGCAGCCCGTCCATAATTGTATATACCACCTAACCGTGGTTTTTTTTTCTTTCTTTATACATACATACTAGTTACGAGTATACTATCTCTTTATCAACCAGTCTATATATTAGCAGCAGACACAGTACAGTGCGGTAGTTCACGGCTGTGGCTACCTCTGTGTCGGCACTCGGCAGCCCGTCCATAATTGTATATACCACCTAACCGTGGTTTTTTTTTCTTTCTTTATACATACATACTAGTTACGAGTATACTATCTCTTTATCAACCAGTCTATATATTAGCAGCAGACACAGTACAGTGCGGTAGTTCACGGCTGTGGCTACCTCTGTGTCGGCACTCGGCAGCCCGTCCATAATTGTATATACCACCTAACCGTGGTTTTTTTTTCTTTCTTTATACATACATACTAGTTACGAGTATACTATCTCTTTATCAACCAGTCTATATATTAGCAGCAGACACAGTACAGTGCGGTAGTTCACGGCTGTGGCTACCTCTGTGTCGGCACTCGGCAGCCCGTCCATAATTGTATATACCACCTAACCGTGGTTTTTTTTTCTTTCTTTATACATACATACTAGTTACGAGTATACTATCTCTTTATCAACCAGTCTATATATTAGCAGCAGACACAGTACAGTGCGGTAGTTCACGGCTGTGGCTACCTCTGTGTCGGCACTCGGCAGCCCGTCCATAATTGTATATACCACCTAACCGTGGTTTTTTTTTCTTTCTTTATACATACATACTAGTTACGAGTATACTATCTCTTTATCAACCAGTCTATATATTAGCAGCAGACACAGTACAGTGCGGTAGTTCACGGCTGTGGCTACCTCTGTGTCGGCACTCGGCAGCCCGTCCATAATTGTATATACCACCTAACCGTGGTTTTTTTTTCTTTCTTTATACATACATACTAGTTACGAGTATACTATCTCTTTATCAACCAGTCTATATATTAGCAGCAGACACAGTACAGTGCGGTAGTTCACGGCTGTGGCTACCTCTGTGTCGGCACTCGGCAGCCCGTCCATAATTGTATATACCACCTAACCGTGGTTTTTTTTTCTTTCTTTATACATACATACTAGTTACGAGTATACTATCTCTTTATCAACCAGTCTATATATTAGCAGCAGACACAGTACAGTGCGGTAGTTCACGGCTGTGGCTACCTCTGTGTCGGCACTCGGCAGCCCGTCCATAATTGTATATACCACCTAACCGTGGTTTTTTTTTCTTTCTTTATACATACATACTAGTTACGAGTATACTATCTCTTTATCAACCAGTCTATATATTAGCAGCAGACACAGTACAGTGCGGTAGTTCACGGCTGTGGCTACCTCTGTGTCGGCACTCGGCAGCCCGTCCATAATTGTATATACCACCTAACCGTGGTTTTTTTTTCTTTCTTTATACATACATACTAGTTACGAGTATACTATCTCTTTATCAACCAGTCTATATATTAGCAGCAGACACAGTACAGTGCGGTAGTTCACGGCTGTGGCTACCTCTGTGTCGGCACTCGGCAGCCCGTCCATAATTGTATATACCACCTAACCGTGGTTTTTTTTTCTTCTTTATACATACATACTACTACGACATCTCTTTATCAACCAGTCTATATTAGCAGCAGACACAGTACAGTACGGTAGTTCACGGCTGTGGCTACCTCTGTGTCTGCACTCGGCAGGCAGTCCATCCATAATTGTATACCACCTAACCGTGGTTTTTTTTTCTTTCTTCTTTATACATACATAGTTACATAGACATCTCTTTATCAACCAGTCTATATTAGCAGCAGACACAGTACAGTACGGTAGTTCACGGCTGTGGCTACCTCTGTGTCTGCACTCGGCAGGCAGTCCATAATTGTATACTAGTATCCATCTCCATTGTTTACCTGAGGTGCCTTTTAGTTGTGCCTATTAAAATATGGAGAACAAAAATGTTGAGGTTCCAAAATTAGGGAAAGATCAAGATCCACTTCCACCTCGTGCTGAAGCTGCTGCCACTAGTCATGGCCGAGACGATGAAATGCCAGCAACGTCGTCTGCCAAGGCCGATGCCCAATGTCATAGTACAGAGCATGTCAAATCCAAAACACCAAATATCAGAAAAAAAAGGACTCCAAAACCTAAAATAAAATTGTCAGAGGAGAAGCGTAAACTTGCCAATATGCCATTTACGACACGGAGTGGCAAGGAACGGCTGAGGCCCTGGCCTATGTTCATGGCTAGTGGTTCAGCTTCACATGAGGATGGAAGCACTCAGCCTCTCGCTAGAAAAATGAAAAGACTAAAGCTGGCAAAAGCAGCACAGCAAAGAACTGTGCATTCTTCGAAATCCCAAATCCACAAGGAGAGTCCAATTGTGTCGGTTGCGATGCCTGACCTTCCCAACACTGGACGTGAAGAGCATGCGCCTTCCACCATTTGCACGCCCCCTGCAAGTGCTGGAAGGAGCACCCGCAGTCCAGTTCCTGATAGTCAGATTGAAGATGTCAGTGTTGAAGTACACCAGGATGAGGAGGATATGGGTGTTGCTGGCGCTGGGGAGGAAATTGACCAGGAGGATTCTGATGGTGAGGTGGTTTGTTTAAGTCAGGCACCCGGGGAGACACCTGTTGTCCGTGGGAGGAATATGGCCGTTGACATGCCAGGTGAAAATACCAAAAAAATCAGCTCTTCGGTGTGGAGGTATTTCACCAGAAATGCGGACAACAGGTGTCAAGCCGTGTGTTCCCTTTGTCAAGCTGTAATAAGTAGGGGTAAGGACGTTAACCACCTCGGAACATCCTCCCTTATACGTCACCTGCAGCGCATTCATAATAAGTCAGTGACAAGTTCAAAAACTTTGGGTGACAGCGGAAGCAGTCCACTGACCAGTAAATCCCTTCCTCTTGTAACCAAGCTCACGCAAACCACCCCACCAACTCCCTCAGTGTCAATTTCCTCCTTCCCCAGGAATGCCAATAGTCCTGCAGGCCATGTCACTGGCAATTCTGACGATTCCTCTCCTGCCTGGGATTCCTCCGATGCATCCTTGCGTGTAACGCCTACTGCTGCTGGCGCTGCTGTTGTTGCTGCTGGGAGTCGATGGTCATCCCAGAGGGGAAGTCGTAAGCCCACTTGTACTACTTCCAGTAAGCAATTGACTGTTCAACAGTCCTTTGCGAGGAAGATGAAATATCACAGCAGTCATCCTGCTGCAAAGCGGATAACTGAGGCCTTGACAACTATGTTGGTGTTAGACGTGCGTCCGGTATCCGCCGTTAGTTCACAGGGAACTAGACAATTTATTGAGGCAGTGTGCCCCCGTTACCAAATACCATCTAGGTTCCACTTCTCTAGGCAGGCGATACCGAGAATGTACACGGACGTCAGAAAAAGACTCACCAGTGTCCTAAAAAATGCAGTTGTACCCAATGTCCACTTAACCACGGACATGTGGACAAGTGGAGCAGGGCAGGGTCAGGACTATATGACTGTGACAGCCCACTGGGTAGATGTATGGACTCCCGCCGCAAGAACAGCAGCGGCGGCACCAGTAGCAGCATCTCGCAAACGCCAACTCTTTCCTAGGCAGGCTACGCTTTGTATCACCGCTTTCCAGAATACGCACACAGCTGAAAACCTCTTACGGCAACTGAGGAAGATCATCGCGGAATGGCTTACCCCAATTGGACTCTCCTGTGGATTTGTGGCATCGGACAACGCCAGCAATATTGTGTGTGCATTAAATATGGGCAAATTCCAGCACGTCCCATGTTTTGCACATACCTTGAATTTGGTGGTGCAGAATTTTTTAAAAAACGACAGGGGCGTGCAAGAGATGCTGTCGGTGGCCAGAAGAATTGCGGGACACTTTCGGCGTACAGGCACCACGTACAGAAGACTGGAGCACCACCAAAAACTACTGAACCTGCCCTGCCATCATCTGAAGCAAGAAGTGGTAACGAGGTGGAATTCAACCCTCTATATGCTTCAGAGGTTGGAGGAGCAGCAAAAGGCCATTCAAGCCTATACAATTGAGCACGATATAGTAGGTGGAATGCACCTGTCTCAGGCGCAGTGGAGAATGATTTCAACGTTGTGCAAGGTTCTGATGCCCTTTGAACTTGCCACACGTGAAGTCAGTTCAGACACTGCCAGCCTGAGTCAGGTCATTCCCCTCATCAGGCTTTTGCAGAAGAAGCTGGAGACATTGAAGGAGGAGCTAACACGGAGCGATTCCGCTAGGCATGTGGGACTTGTGGATGGAGCCCTTAATTCGCTTAACAAGGATTCACGGGTGGTCAATCTGTTGAAATCAGAGCACTACATTTTGGCCACCGTGCTCGATCCTAGATTTAAAGCCTACCTTGGATCTCTCTTTCCGGCAGACACAAGTCTGCTGGGGTTGAAAGACCTGCTGGTGACAAAATTGTCAAGTCAAGCGGAACGCGACCTGTCAACATCTCCTCCTTCACATTCTCCCGCAACTGGGGGTGCGAGGAAAAGGCTCAGAATTCCGAGCCCACCCGCTGGCGGTGATGCAGGGCAGTCTGGAGCGACTGCTGATGCTGACATCTGGTCCGGACTGAAGGACCTGACAACGATTACGGACATGTCGTCTACTGTCACTGCATATGATTCTCTCAACATTGATAGAATGGTGGAGGATTATATGAGTGACCGCATCCAAGTAGGCACGTCACACAGTCCGTACTTATACTGGCAGGAAAAAGAGGCAATTTGGAGGCCCTTGCACAAACTGGCTTTATTCTACCTAAGTTGCCCTCCCACAAGTGTGTACTCCGAAAGAGTGTTTAGTGCCGCCGCTCACCTTGTCAGCAATCGGCGTACGAGGTTACATCCAGAAAATGTGGAGAAGATGATGTTCATTAAAATGAATTATAATCAATTCCTCCGCGGAGACATTGACCAGCAGCAATTGCCTCCACAAAGTACACAGGGAGCTGAGATGGTGGATTCCAGTGGGGACGAATTGATAATCTGTGAGGAGGGGGATGTACACGGTGATATATCGGAGGGTGATGATGAGGTGGACATCTTGCCTCTGTAGAGCCAGTTTGTGCAAGGAGAGATTAATTGCTTCTTTTTTTGGGGGGGTCCAAACCAACCCGTCATATCAGTCACAGTCGTGTGGCAGACCCTGTCACTGAAATGATGGGTTGGTTAAAGTGTGCATGTCCTGTTTTGTTTATACAACATAAGGGTGGGTGGGAGGGCCCAAGGACAATTCCATCTTGCACCTCTTTTTTCTTTTCTTTTTCTTTGCATCATGTGCTGATTGGGGAGGGTTTTTTGGAAGGGACATCCTGCGTGACACTGCAGTGCCACTCCTAAATGGGCCCGGTGTTTGTGTCGGCCACTAGGGTCGCTAATCTTACTCACACAGTCAGCTACCTCATTGCGCCTCTTTTTTTCTTTGCGTCATGTGCTGTTTGGGGAGGGTTTTTTGGAAGGGACATCCTGCGTGACACTGCAGTGCCACTCCTAGATGGGCCCGGTGTTTGTGTCGGCCACTAGGGTCGCTAATCTTACTCACACAGCTACCTCATTGCGCCTCTTTTTTTCTTTGCGTCATGTGCTGTTTGGGGAGGGTTTTTTGGAAGGGACATCCTGCGTGACACTGCAGTGCCACTCCTAGATGGGCCCGGTGTTTGTGTCGGCCACTAGGGTCGCTAATCTTACTCACACAGCTACCTCATTGCGCCTCTTTTTTTCTTTGCGTCATGTGCTGTTTGGGGAGGGTTTTTTGGAAGGGCCATCCTGCGTGACACTGCAGTGCCACTCCTAGATGGGCCCGGTGTTTGTGTCGGCCACTAGGGTCGCTAATCTTACTCACACAGCTACCTCATTGCGCCTCTTTTTTTCTTTGCGTCATGTGCTGTTTGGGGAGGGTTTTTTGGAAGGGACATCCTGCGTGACACTGCAGTGCCACTCCTAGATGGGCCCGGTGTTTGTGTCGGCCACTAGGGTCGCTTATCTTACTCACACAGCGACCTCGGTGCAAATTTTAGGACTAAAAATAATATTGTGAGGTGTGAGGTATTCAGAATAGACTGAAAATGAGTGTAAATTATGGTTTTTGAGGTTAATAATACTTTGGGATCAAAATGACCCCCAAATTCTATGATTTAAGCTGTTTTTTAGTGTTTTTTGAAAAAAACACCCGAATCCAAAACACACCCGAATCCGACAAAAAAAATTCGGTGAGGTTTTGCCAAAACGCGTTCGAACCCAAAACACGGCCGCGGAACCGAACCCAAAACCAAAACACAAAACCCGAAAAATTTCAGGCGCTCATCTCTAGTTCTAACCTTTGTCAAAGTCAGAAAAATATCTCTATGCACACTACCATATTTGCACCTCACACAGGTCCGTGCTGCGCATGCGTACGCTCTCCCTTGCGTGCGCATACTCACAGTCGCGGGCACCCGCAGGCGCACGGTATGCGTATTTACGGTAGAGTTTATGTGATCGTAGCGTGCGACTCAATCGTTACATATTTTCACTATATAATGTATTTTGTAGATCATGGTCCCTTTGATAGATTCTGAAAGTTTGGTTAATATAGAATGTTCATGAACAGAGAAATCCCTCTTTGTTTGATACGAAGGGTCAGACTGGAGTAATACAGTGGTGTTTAGTACCCATCGGAAGAGTATTTAATTAGCAATATTCCGGTGTTGGTTTGAAGCGGATTAATCGCTCGTGCGAATAGTTATGGACATAAGAAGTTTATGAACATTTACTGTATTTGCACTTACTTATCCATGCGGCGGGAAACCCAGTTTCCCTCCCACCTGAGCTGTTGGAAATAGTCACGGCCCACCTGTATGAATCAACCTATGACCTTTTGTTATAATGCGAGGAGGAATTCCTGTGTCCAATGAACAATGAGATTGTAGGGACCATTGAATTGTATTGTGTGTGGGGCATAAATAGACAAGCCGATCACATCCAGCTCTCACTCTTCAACGGTTATCATTGCTGAAAATCGGGAGCTGGATGTCCAGAGGCGCATGCGATCGTTTCCTTTGTGCGTAAGTTTTCTCCGCAACCATATTGATCTTCTTGTTATTGTGGGCCAATTTCTCTCTCTCTCTCTCTCTTCTCCTCTTTCTCTCTTATTTTCCCTTAAAACGTAATTGTATTGTATTGTATTTCCTGTGTAGTTATCTGGTTAGGTAGTCTATGTTATATTGTAGTGTATGACTTGTATTGTGTTAATTCTTTTGCAAGTATATCATTCATAA
Organism: Pseudophryne corroboree; assembly: GCF_028390025.1. NCBI lineage: Eukaryota > Metazoa > Chordata > Amphibia > Anura > Myobatrachidae > Pseudophryne > Pseudophryne corroboree. Next base: position 250,540,768 of record NC_086447.1, on the reverse strand, counting down.
TATATATATTAGGCGTTGGACCCTAAGCACGGTATCTGTGTATTTCTTATAGTGCTAAGTATTCTCAGAGCGTCGGTAACGCTCAAACAGCTTTTAAGTTAATAAGGTTACACTAGGTTGCATCTACACCCTATTTCTACACAAAAGGTTTTACAGCATATTATACTATTTATGGTTTAGATTTAAAGGTTTAACATTGTGAGCGTCTGCGCCGCTGGTGATCTCCTCGTGGTCCCGAGCGTCCGCTACGCTATAGCGAATCATTACGTTAGTCGGCAGCCAATAACGTGCCTGCCTGTGATCTCTTGGCCGTGAGCGAACGTGACGCTTGAGCGTCTCGACTACGGCTAAGCGATTGTTACGCAACGAGCGTACCCTTACGGTACTTCATACGTAAATAGCGTACAGTGTTCTTAGACCTCACAAAGGGTTTTATATAAGATAAATATCTAGCTTTATCAATTGGCGGCTCGCCCGTCCTTCACATATCTGCACTAGGTGATTTCAGCAGACATTATCCAGCAGCAAAGGGCGGGAGATCATATTCCTCGTAGTGCTGTTTGGATAAGCGTCTGCTTCGCTTAGTAAAGGGTGCTGAAGGAATCCGGGACCGGAGGTAAGAACAAAACGATAGTGTCTTTTTAAAACTGTTTATTTCTGTCTTGCGTACACACGCACGCATATCTGCATTTCTTTTCATTCGTGTATTTTCATATATCACTCTCCTGTTTGCCATTGTATAATTGATAAACGTACTAAGAGAGATTTGTCGCTATTTCATAGTTAAAGTGTAAAAGTAAAGGGATAAAGTGTAAAGCGCACACGCAACTCTACCTAAAGGTATAAAGAGAGATTGGTGTGGTGTGCGGTAGATGATCGAGGATCATCTACATTGATAAAACGTGTTAGTTGTGTTACGGTAGACAAAGACTGGTGTACACGTGTCTCTAACAAAGGGAGAGACTCGCGTACGCAAAGGCCGACGCACGCAGCGTAAATTACGCAACGGAGCGTCTGGGTACGCCCACGTAACTCAAACAACACGTGATAAATAACGCAACAGGCGATAAATAGCGAAAATTTATTTTAACATTCAAAATTTAAATTAATAGATCCTTCTCCTAATTTGTAACACATCTGGTCTAAAGAGAAATTTCTGCGCAGAAATAGAAATAGAAACAAAAGTGTACATGTGGTGAGTGAGTGTTTTTACATACAATTTTGAGGTTGAACCAAAAGAAATCATCGAGTTCTCGTGAGGTACATACGTGTAAGTGACATGCACGGTGGCTAGGGAGGCATCCTTGGTTAAACATAAAATTTGAGCATTAGAGTATAGCAGACCAGGAGGTCATACTGTAACAGACCAGGAGGTCATAGCAGACCAGCAGGTTCAGGTACAGCAGACAAGGAAGTCCGCTATACAGTCCACAGGCACAACACCAAAAAAGGTTTGGTGCAACACCCATATAGGCCATACAAGCTCTTGCTGAAGGAATTCGCAGCCGCAATTTTCGATTCCGCTGGTCGCTCCGTACATAAGATTAGTTGCTTATGTGCTGAACGATTGTACCGCACGTAATTGTGTGCATTAGTAAACCTGACCGGTACTATTTGTGTACGAAGGTCATAAACGCTATTTGTACATTCTGACGTGATTTGTGTAATTTTTTATTTTTACAAAGGGAAGTTCACTGGTCACTCAGGAATTATCCAACAACCTCACCTTTACTGGAAAGAGTAAGTGTTCTGCGGATATCCCTCGCATGTTCCAGTAAACAAAGGTTAATAGGTGCCCTGGGTCGAGTACGCCAGCACCATATCGGTGTGATCAGGTCATATTGGTCGGCGTGGGCAGAGTGAGTAAGGTGCTCGGTAAACCTTACCGTCAACCTATCGTGAATATCTTGGTTTTTTGTAAGGGTCCGTAACACCTGCAAATTATGGGGGCCAGTTGTTCAGGAAGGGGGCGATCAACCTCGGTTCGGGTTGATTCCATAAACCGACCAGTCGGGTCGGCAAGGTACGTAATGTGTGAAAAGTACGGAAGTCACACAGAAGCTTTATGTGATGAATGGGAGAGAATGACAGTACATGACGGGGAGAAATTCCCAAGAGTAGGTAGCTTCAGCACAGAAGTGTTAACGAATTTAAGGAGAAGGATATGTCTCATTAAATCAGCAAAGAGACGAATCAAGCATTATGATTATTTGCAGTTGTGGCAACAGGAGGGTGACATACAGAGAGGATTGGCTCAGGCGGCGGGATCTGGCTCGATCAGGAAACTGATAGCCACGGCCCCACCGCCACCATACATATCAGGAGAGAAATTGGTTGCGGAGAATGACGCACTAAGGTGTAACAAACAAACACTTAGCAACTGTGTAAATGTTAAAGATAATGTTAACCAATTAACCAATGCAAGTATTAACCCGTGCAAGTTGTACCCTGTTTTGAACTTTCCTCAGGAGTGTGATCAAGAGGACGAATCGGCAACAATTTCAGCGCTCTCTCTAGCAGCCACCATAGCAGAGACCACAGTAGGCACAGCTCCACCCCCGAGATTAGTAACAAAGGCCCCTAGCGGAGGGATAGGTGAGGTCGTATCAACGGGTAAGTACGGCACCATACACTATGCTGAAACTATTTCACCACAGCCTGTAGAATCTACACAGAATGAGGTTGTTAGAGTTAATCCTGTTAAGGTAATAGTAGTTCCAAATGGGAAAACAGACACTTCAGGAGTCACTCCTGTTAGGAACATTGCCATGTATAGCCCATTTTCCCGAATGGAATTAAGGACCATAGTGTCTGAATTCCCTGACCCTAGAAAAGACTTAGTTGCCAGCCAAAAATACATCAGAGACCTAGGTAACACGGTAGAGCCCAACAACAAAGACTGGCAGATATTGCTGAGAGCATGTTTACCCTCCAATGTTGACGCAACTCAATTTTTAGCTGACTGTGGATTAGATCAGGATGTACCTCTTACAGAAGTGTACAACAAAGACAATGTAAAAAGAATAAGCTTACAGTTAAAAGAGTATTTCCCAGCGGTAGTTAAATGGAACAAGATATTCTCCATTAAACAAAAGGAGTCAGAAACAGCTACAGAGTATTTTCACAGAGCATTATTAGAGATGGCAAAATACACAGGCATAGAGGACATTAAAACAAACATAAACCATCGAGAAGTAGCAGTATCGGTACTGATGGATGGTTTAAAAGAGTCATTAAAGACTAGGGTACAGACCACACAACCATGTTGGCGAGGTCTGTCTGTGGCTACTTTGAGAGAGGCTGCTATTGATCACGATAGGAACATCACCAGACACAGGGAACAACAAGGTGATAAGTTAATGGCAGTAAGTATACAGGCCTTGACCACAAAACAGCCTGTGTTAATATCACCAAACCCTGTGGGTAAGTCAAATGTGGTAACATGTTATTTTTGTCACAAACAGGGACACTTTGCACGAGACTGTAGATCGAGAAATATACAAAAAAAATTTCAACCCCCTAGACAACGACACGACACACGACATTGGGATCAGGGTCCGCAGAAACGGAGTTATGAGCCACATGCAGGGGAAACAAAAAGATATCCCCCGAACAGAGACTGGCAAGCCTCTGGTAGCTCCCAATTAACTCCATCACAAGTAGTTGCTGCCAGCGGGATTCAGGGAGGTCACCATACCCAATAGGGGTGTGGCCATACCTGTAATCTGCAGCCAGTAAAATTGATTGCAAGTCTTGGGAGTGAACCAGAAATTGCAATCAATGTAGCTGGTAAATCATTAAACTTTCTTGTAGATACAGGGGCGGCCAAATCAGTGATAAATTCGACAGTGGGCATGAGAACCACTGGTAAGACAATTCCAGCCATAGGGGTAACGGGAGTAGTCCAGCACTACCCTGTTAGCAAACCAGCCGAGATTACAATAGGGCCTTTACATACCAAGCATTCCTTTTTGCTGGCTGCATCGGCACCGACTAATCTCCTTGGAAGAGACTTACTGTGTAAAATGGGGTGCGTCATTTATTGTACTCCTGAGGGTGTATTCTTGGACATACCTGAGAATCACGCTCAGGAAGTGCGAGACATGTTAGACTCCCCATCAAAATTAATGTCACATACCATTATGACAAATAGGACTCCCTCCCAAGTAGAAGAAATGACATCCCAGATACCAGAGTCACTTTGGACTAAAGATGGACAGGACACTGGATTAATGGCAAACGTAGCTCCGGTAGTTGTACAAGTAAAAGATGGTAGGATAGCTCCAAAAATCCCACAGTACCCTCTGAAGCCAGAGGTGGAGTTAGGAGTTTACCCAGTAATAGAGCGCTTGCTACAACAGGGCATTCTGGTAAGAACGTCCAGCACTGCCAATAGTCCCATCTTCCCTGTTAAAAAGAGTGGGGGGAGGGGTTACCGGCTAGTGCAGGATCTAAGGGGGATTAACAAAATAGTTGAGAGTCAGTTCCCCGTAGTGCCAAATCCAGCTGTCATCCTAATGCAAATCCCTCCCACTGCGAAATTTTTCACTGTTATTGACCTCTGCTCCGCTTTCTTTTCGGTACCTCTGCACCCTGACAGTCAATATTTGTTTGCATTCACATACAGAGGAGTCCAATACACATGGACTCGATTACCACAAGGATTCATAGATAGTCCAAGTATATTTTCCCAGGCTTTGCATGATTGTTTACAGTCTTTCCAACCAGAGAGTGGATCAGTATTAATACAGTACGTGGATGATCTACTACTGTGTTCTGATTCATTGGAAGCATCCCTGAAGGATACGAAACAGCTCCTGTTTCATCTTTCAGACACAGGACACAAGGTTTCCAAAGACAAGTTGCAATTATGCCAAACTAAGGTAAAATATTTGGGACACTGTCTAACACAAGGACTGAGACACCTGACCGCTGATAGAATTCAAGCAATTAGAGACATGACTCTGTCACAAACCCAGCAACAGATCAGAACGTTTTTAGGAATGTGTGGGTATTGCCGTAATTGGATCCCAGGGTTTTCCATTCTAGCGTTACCCTTGCAGGAGATGGTCTCCTCAAACAAACCTGATCGGATTTCGCATACAGACGAGTCTGAGACAGCATTTGAGAGACTTAAATAGTGCCTAATGCAGGCACCAGCATTAGGTATGCCAGACTATGGGAAACCCTTTGAGCTGTACGGAACAGAAAGTGCTGGTTGCGCGGCAGGCGTACTAACCCAAAAGCACGGTGATGCCAGCAGGCCAGTAGCATATTACAGCGCTCAGCTAGACACGGTAGCGCGATCCCTCCCCACATGCTTGCGAAGCGTTGCTGCGATAGCATTGCTAGTAACGAAAAGCGAAGATGTAGTGCTAGGTCACAACCTCACAATTCATACACCACATGCAGTGTCAGCCTTGCTGAATTCTGCCCAAACCAGGCACGTCTCATCAGCGCGGTTTACAAGATGGGAATTGGCACTAATGGCCCCCGTAAACATCACCATAAGGAGATGCAGTGCATTAAATCCTGCAACATATCTCCCAGGTGTGCCTGGACAGGCACAAAGGGTGGAGGATGAGAGTGGTGGGGAAGGAGGATTTAATACAAAGGAAGACACACATGATTGTATGGAATATTTGACCCAAAATTTTACCGCAAGGCCTGACATCAGTGACAACCCACTGGAAGATGTAGAACTTACGTTCTACACGGACGGTAGTTGTCATAGACAGTCAGACTCGGGAGACTTGTGTACTGGATACGCAGTCGTAGATGACCAAGGCACCATAGAAGCGGAACCGCTAGGCCCACCTCACTCAGCCCAGATTGCTGAACTGGTCGCCCTAACCAGAGCATGTGAATTGGCTAAGGGCAAATCAGCCAATATCTACACCGACTCTAGATACGCATTCGGGGTAGTCCATGATTTCGGAGCCCTATGGCGCCTCAGAAATTTCATGACGGCAGCTGGTACACCGGTAGCGCATGCAGCTCACATAAAAAGGCTTCTAACAGCGATACAGGAACCCGACAGAGTGGCTGTTATCAAGTGTAAAGCACACACATATAGCCAAGACCCAGTATCACTTGGTAACAGCCGAGCAGACGAAGCTGCTAAGTTAGCAGCTGCTACCCCCAGACAGACAGACACCACACAATTGATGGTATTTAATACCATCAACACACAGAAGTTGTGTGAAATGCAAAATTTGTGTTCCACACAGGAAAAGGCAGTCTGGAAGGCAAAAGGATATGGCCAGGAGTCCTCAGGACTCTGGACGGATGGACACGGTAAACCAGTGGCCCCCAGAGCATACCTTCCATGTTTAGCTGAGGCAGCTCACGGGCTGACTCATCTGGGCAAGGAAGGGATGTGCAAGTTGGTAAGAGCATATTGGTGTGCCCCAGGATTTTCATCTCATGCGAGTAAAAGAGCAATGTCATGCCTTACCTGTTTGAGAAAGAACATCGGAAAGGCAATACCTACAGAACCATCTCCTATCCCACCTGCCGGCGGCCCTTTCCAGGTAATACAGATTGACTTTATTCAATTACCTCCTTGTCGAAATTTGAAATATGTACTTGTTTGTATAGATGTTTTCTCAAATTGGGTCGAAGCATTTCCGGCGGCCACAAATACCGCTATGTTTACTGCTAAGAAAATTGTGCAGGAATTTGTATGGTATCCCTAGAATTAGAATCCCTATTTGTATGGTATCCCTAGAATTATCGAAAGTGATAGGGGTACCCATTTTACAGGTGATGTCTTTCAAGGAATGTGTAAATTGATGGGAATTGATAGCAAGCTGCACACTCCATACCGTCCACAGGCGAGTGCGAAAGTGGAAAGAGTGAACAGCACTATTAAAAATAAACTGAGTAAAGTGATGGCAGAGACAGGATTGACATGGCCAGAAGCTTTACCCATTGTATTGTACAGCATCAGAACCACTCCCAGGTCCCCTCTTAATCTGTCTCCCTTTGAAATCTTGTTTGGTCGACAACCGCATGTTATGATTAACCATCAGGATGATTTGAAGTGTAACAATGAAGTGACTGTAAAATACTTGATTAACATGAGTAAACAGTTAAGGAATCAAAATGATAATCTGAAGTTAGTGATTCCTGATTTACCAGATAGTAATTGTCATGACATTGAACCTGGGGATTATGTAATGATACGGAATTTTCTACGCTCAGGTTGCCTTATTGACAGATGGGAAGGACCATACCAGGTCTTATTGACTAGCACTACAGCATTGAAGGTTGCTGAGAGAGAGACTTGGGTTCATTCGTCCCACTGTAAGAAGGTTGCTGATCCAGAGAGGTCCCGTGATAAGGAACAGACGGTAGAGGTTGTATCACTGGAGTGTCTGTTCCAGGAGGATTGAGGCGGCACCTGAGCATTGAAAATCACAAGACCAAAAGCAGTTGTCGATCCCCTGTTCCCTTTTATTGTTTTTCTCCAACTTCCCATCCCCTCTCCCTCAAATTATTTTTTCCCCTTCTCATTCTTCTCCGTTTCCTCCTACAAGATGGACTTGCCCCAAGAGACTGTGATCCGGATTTTCCTGTTGACCATGATGTTGACCAGAGCAGTCTGTTCCGGCGAGAGTACCATGGAGGTCGAGAGAGGTTCTGGAATGGGTTCTGATGATAAAGATGGAGGCGTAGTTTTCCAAGAACAACTTAACCAACAAGTAAAGGCGAGTATCAGAAAACGATCCGATAGCATTGACCATAGAAGGAATTGTGAAGGATTGTTAGCTGAAGAAAACTGTATCTGTCGGCTCTGTAACAATGTCATTGAGGATGGGTGCATAAAGAAATGCCAATCCAGTTTTAATATCCATATGGACCGGCATCCATTGAGTGACTATCACTCCTTAGTGGGTAGTGTGTTAAATAAAACAGATTGTTGGGTATGCTCTCAAGTACCTCAAGGTCATAGCAAATCAGGGCTAGTACCATTTCCTTTAACGTTAGGGGAGGTACTTGAGTTAAGTGGTGGGAGACCGGTGGACAGGAGGTTTAATATCTCCAGCCCTCCTAGTTTGAAGCTCCACCAATACCATGTGGATAGGTCCCTATTATGTTTTAACATCTCCAATCCCCGAAAGCCGGGAAATTGGGAAGTGTCATGGAGTAATCAAACCATGACCTTTTCGCATAGAGCAGATAGAATGCCTACAGATACAGAGCTTATACGCCACATAGCCAGTAGAGGAAAATCTTTCCGATATAGGTATACCTTAGGAAATAGGATTACGAGAGTTGGAGAGGTATCACCAGGATACTGTGCACATATCGTACAACCTGATACGTGTACTAAGCAGATGGAAGAATTAAGGTTAGGAGACTTCACATGGAAGGTGTGTAATATGGTTATGTCCTACTCCGTCCCATATGTTCTCCCCGATGATGCATATTTCATATGCGGGAGAAAGGCGTATAAGTGGCTTGCCCCAAACTCTGAAGGATTGTGTTATATTGGAAAAGTACTGCCTGAAGTAATGACTGTATCACATGACAAAATGAAAGACATACACCGTGTTGCCCAAACTCCTTATACTCACACCCATTACGAGCACGTAGTTAAACGGCACCTGATAGAAAGAACAGAGCATCCGGCCTCTGACATGATCCATGAATCCACCGGGATTCAGTTTCTAATCGCGTTAGACATCACTCGCACCGCCAGAGGAGTGTTGAATTATAAATACATATCCGCACTTGCAAATTTGTTAGATAATATCACTGAAATGTATGATGACACGTTTAGGTATACTGGAAGAGAACTTCAGGCTTATAAAACAGAACTGGTACAGCATAGAATGGTTCTTAATTACCTCACAGCAGTGACAGGCGGATATTGTGTCACACTGGCAACACAATACGGCGTGAAATGTTGCACATATATTACGAATAGCACCGAGGACCCGGTCGAGGTCATAGACCAAAAGATGGACGATATTCTCCAACTGAAGTGGGAATTTCACAGGAGACACAATCTCACTCTTGCTGCAGTAGGTAATGAGCTGACTGGTTGGGTGTCATGGTTGAACCCGCGAAATTGGTTCTCTGGTTTAGGAGACTGGGCTCAAGGAGTCATAATGGATGTTGGGAAGTTTCTCCTATGTATCTTAGGTGTTATCATAACGATTGGCTTGATATTTAGATGCGGTCAGGCTTTAATGAAGTGCAATCGTCGTACTAGGGTAATGAGTCTGAGGAGTGAGGAAACTGTAATTCCAATGGATTTGATTTATGACCCAAATGTAGAAACAATGATGTGATGAAAATGCGATTTCTACGGTCCGTTTCTTTCACCTGTTTTTTCCGTTTTCTCCAAGGTAAAAAGACCCACTTGGACGAGGAATTTGATGAGCCGATATACAGACAACAAATGGATTAAAGAAGAAGTTTTGACAACCTGATACACAGATTTTTGATGAACTATGCCATGGATCCCCAGTTTCCCTAGAAATTTTAAAATTACGCTAGCCCAACACTTTTGTAAATCTATGGACATTGACAGCTTTTGCTCGCACCTTATGGGCAAAAGCACAAAGAAGACTGCAACCAACAGACACCAAACAAGACCTCAATCGACGAATGTACATTTACCTGACATAGAATACCACCGCATTTACCGTAATTATGTCTTTTCTTCATTTCTACAACCCTCAGGTAATGACACACATAGTCGATAGGGAATACAGGCACAGATATCAGCAATCACATATCTCCCCCATTCATGTATCATCAACTAAAATGTGCTCCCCCATTTTGTTACAACCAAAGCCGAAAAGAGCTCGGTAAAGTTTGACAGCCCATCCACAGACCCGTACCACGGGATAAGAAGGAATTCAAATGTATACTTTGCAATACCTCGAAGCTTGATTTAAAACACGTACGGCACGATGATACATGACCCCCCAAGCACGGATTCATACACACATGCTTCTGCTATCTCACTAGGTCATACCCTTTTTCCTACCTTCTCCTCTCCTTCCCTACCCAACCATGTAAATGTATTAACCCCTGACATATATTTTTCTCTTTTTGAAATGTTTTAGAAGGTGGCAGTTATTGTTGACTGCCAAAGGGTGGACTGTCAAAGTCAGAAAAATATCTCTATGCACACTACCATATTTGCACCTCACACAGGTCCGTGCTGCGCATGCGTTCGCTCTCCCGTGCGTGCGCATACTCACAGTCGCGGGCACCCGCAGGCGCACGGTATGCGTATTTATGGTAGAGTTTATGTGATCGTAGCGTGCGACTCAATCGTTACATATTTTCACTATATAATGTATTTTGTAGATCATGGTCCCTTTGATAGATTCTGAAAGTTTGGTTAATATAGAATGTTCATGAACAGAGAAATCCCTCTTTGTTTGATACGAAGGGTCAGACAGGAGTAATACAGTGGTGTTTAGTACCCATCGGAAGAGTATTTAATTAGCAATATTCCGGTGTTGGTTTGAAGCGGATTAATCGCTCGTGCGAATAGTTATGGACATAAGAAGTTTATGAACATTTACTGTATTTGCACTTACTTATCCATGCGGCGGGAAACCCAGTTTCCCTCCCACCTGAGCTGTTGGAAATAGTCACGGCCCACCTGTATGAATCAACCTATGACCTTTTGTTATAATGCGAGGAGGAATTCCTGTGTCCAATGAACAATGAGATTGTAGGGACCATTGAATTGTATTGTGTGTGGGGCATAAATAGACAAGCCGATCACATCCAGCTCTCACTCTTCAACGGTTATCATTGCTGAAAATCGGGAGCTGGATGTCCAGAGGCGCATGCGATCGTTTCCTTTGTGCGTAAGTTTTCTCCGCAACCATATTGATCTTCTTGTTATTGTGGGCCAATTTCTCTCTCTCTCTTCTCCTCTTTCTCTCTTATTTTCCCTTAAAACGTAATTGTATTGTATTGTATTTCCTGTGTAGTTATCTGGTTAGGTAGTCTATGTTATATTGTAGTGTATGACTTGTATTGTGTTAATTCTTTTACAAGTATATCATTCATAATATATATATTAGGCGTTGGACCCTAAGCACGGTATCTGTGTATTTCTTATAGTGCTAAGTATTCTCAGAGCGTCGGTAACGCTCAAACAGCTTTTAAGTTAATAAGGTTACACTAGGTTGCATCTACACCCTATTTCTACACAAAAGGTTTTACAGCATATTATACTGTTTATGGTTTAGATTTAAAGGTTTAACATTGTGAGCGTCTGCGCCGCTGGTGATCTCCTCGTGGTCCCGAGCGTCCGCTACGCTATAGCGAATCATTACGTTAGTCGGCAGCCAATAACGTGCCTGCCTGTGATCTCTTGGCCGTGAGCGAACGTGACGCTTGAGCGTCTCGACTACGGCTAAGCAATTGTTACGCAACGAGCGTACCCTTACGGTACTTCATACGTAAATAGCGTACAGTGTTCTTAGACCTCACAAAGGGTTTTATATAAGATAAATATCTAGCTTTATCACCTTCCCAGGATGTATACACTTATAAATCTTTAAGATTTCTATCAGGTACGTGACCAGAACAACTTTGGCTCTGTAATTCGTCACCTTGGGTATTCTCATTAATAGGTTCACTGTTCCTCCCTTCTACAGATGACCATCCTTGCTAGAAATTTCCATGGTTTTTAAAGCCACATTGTTGTTCCCCTCTGCAACACATTACTGGCACAATAATAGTCTGTTTCCTAGTCTAAATTACAGCCTTGTATCAAGCTGGTTTTCTGAACTTTTGCTGGAAACCTGTATGTGACCTGCCAGGGATTCATCTTGTCTGCTGACGTTTGCTGTGTCCCTAGCTCTCGGTCTTTACTGTCTTAGCCCTGCTTCAGTGTATCTTAGTTGTCTGCTAGGAACTCTTGACCAGAGCCTTTGACTTTATTCTTTACCTCTGTTGCTGTGTGACATACAATCAAGACTTAAGGGATTGCATTACTGCTTTAAGTACATGTGTTCCTGCCTGAGGACCACACACTTGACTTAAGCTTTATCAGCCATAGAACATCATATTCCTGGCTGGATTAAATAAGTATGAATTACCCTGTTAATAAATAGCTGCAAAAATTATGTCTAGACATTACTTTTCTGCTTGCTATATCTAAGTTCCAGCTTCTGGTCTCTGCAGCTCTAATCTACATTGGTGATGGAAGCTGGCACATATGACCAGACATATAGGTACCATGACTACATACAATCAAAAGTATTTTAAGATCTTCAGATTTAATATAATTTATCACCTAAATGTAGTTCATTTTAGACTGTGTTATTCATAGCTTCATTTTCAGGTACACCCCGTGGATTCTACTTGGACAAGTGGACCGAACGTCGTGTCAACATAGGTAAGTATGTGTGTGTTTCGACATGTATGTAATAAAGTTGTACTTTCAAGGTGTGCGTGTCCTGTTTTTATTTGGGTATTTTTTTTGCAGTAGAACTACAGGTACCAGCGGGCCCGTTTCCCCCGCATGCTGGTACTTGTGGTTCTCGAAGTACCAGCTTGCGGGGGAGGCTTTTAATTCTGCAAAAAACAATATTCTTTAATTTTACTCAAGGCTATCAGCCCCCCATCCGCAGCCCTTGGATGGGGGGGGCAGCCTCGGGTGG